>NW_019268560.1:596955-611777 GCF_002738365.1 Cucurbita moschata | reverse complement strand
AAAAAAAAAAAAAAAAAAAAAAAAAGTCCCTAATTCAAAATATAGTGTGTGAGGGGCTAAGCTTCGACTCAAAATTTTCTTAAGGTCGCTACTGCATATCATAAACATTGAATGCAGAAATACTTAATTTAAACTGTCATAAAACATAACCTTCAGCTAAAAACACAGCTACGGTTTACGTGTTTCGAACGATAAATAAAATAAATAAACGTTTAAATTAAAAACATCCTATCCTGGTCTAAGTCTAAGAAAATAAATACAACCACCTTATGCATGTGTCATAGTCTCGAGTTGCGATGCTGTCGTGAATGCCTTGCCTCAACCTGAAATAAAAGTAGCACGTGACTTGAGTATTTTAAGAACATGTGAATGCAATGACGGGACCTATCATATCAGTCTATTTTTCCTACGACACTATTCTAATGGGAAGCTTAAATGTGTATTATATACTCTACACACAGCCCATATGTGCGAGTATGGGCTCACCAGACAGTTTGCACACCATTTGGCCCCTTTTCTTATCGGGCGAGCCTTCTCTGGTAGCTTAACTTTTGCTGGATACCCATTAGAATTAGTAACCGTCACGGCAGCATTATGTAAAACATAACGATACTTCGCCTGCCTAATGGATGTACGCATCCGTACCCTCGTGATGGAATAGGGGCATCCCCCAGTGCATGAGCACACATAATGCATGAGGTCCCAACATTTTTCTCTTTTCATTATCATTTAATACAACCCCGCTAGTGTTCTGTACATATCATATCATTTTTCATATCATTTCACGTATCGTTCATCATTCATTTCATATCGTTTCTCATTCTTCAGTTCTCATATCATACATAATTCTAACGGGTTATATTTCATGTCATTTATCGTGATTTCATGTCATTGATATCATGCAATATACACATAATTTAGGAGACATAACATTTCATGATATGGAATCAAATCAAGGGAAAGTATGAAACGGATTACCTTGATGATCTAGATCAAGAGTAAAGAAAACTTGTTTCTAAACTTGTGATTTGATTCACTCGAGAAGAGGTTTGCTCGATTCCACTTGAATGACTCTAGCATGCAAGTTCTAAACACAAGAATTTGCAAAGAAAATCTTAGCTCTCAACAAAGCTAAAAAAAATAGAAATTATATTCTTTCTTAATTCCAAAATGTGATATCTCTAATAAAAGCTAGAAAAGAAAGTAGTGTTTACAACCTTAACCTAGACACAACCTTAACCTTTCACTTCCATATGAAAAACAAATAAATATTTAAATTATAATTAAATAGTGCAATGAATGAAAGGTACTTATTAGTCATTTTTGGACTAGTTCCATAAATTTAGAGTTCATTAAATGCAACTTAAAATGCATTTAATGCATCTCTTGCTTGAAACACAATTTTGCACAACATATAATGGAGGTCTCCAACGTCTTCTAGAAGATGAGCTCACCATAACTTGAATACAAGTGTACAAGGTTTGTTCTAGCTTCTTGGCTCTCGTTCTTGTAATTGAACCTTGAGGTATGAAAATTCCTTAGTCTTGGTTCATATCATTCTCCCCTTCTTGAGAAGGATTCATCTTTGAATCCCAGCCGTCACCTACATTAAAAGGACTCAAATCAACAACATTAAAAGTTGCACTAATACCATACTTACCTGATACAATTTTATAAGCATTGTCGTTGATATGCTCAAGAACTTAAAATGGTCTGTCTCCTCGTGGTAAAAGCTTAGATTTTCTTTGAGTAGGAAATCTTTCTTTTCAGAAATGCACCTAAACCCAATCTCCTGGCTCGAAGATGACAATCTTGCGTCCTTTATTAATTTGGATGGCAACCTTGGAATTTTGCTTCTCAATTTGTTCTTTTGCTTGGTTGTGCAGTTTATGAACAAACTCAACCTTGGCATTTGCATCAAAATTCACAAACTATTTTAACGGCATAGGTAACAAGTCAACGGGGGTTAAAGGATTAAAGCCATAAACAACTTCAAAAGGTGTGCATTTAGTAGTGCTATGAACAACCCTATTTGAAACCACCCGCTCATCGACAACGCGACTTACCGGAGTTACCATCCACACCAATAACAAACTCCGACAACCAACCATAAATTTAGAAACATTTTCAAAACATTTCTATAAACATCTAATAAAACATTTAAAACAAGTACTATTTAAAACATTAAACAACCAACATAACTTTTAAACAACGAAAAGCAAACTACATAAACAGACCGATACATGGATTCCCAGTAATCCCTAGCCCGTTGGTCTCGTCCTCGGTTGGCCTGCATCATCTAAATCTGGAAAGAAAAGTTATAATAATTTTTATAGTAATTAAATTACCTAGTAAGTAGCTAACTTATCTTTCCTGAGTGGTTATAACTAATCTTTACAAGTGATTTTAAGTTTTATTCACTCCTAGTTTTTCTTTCCAGAGTCACCTATTCATTAATGCGGTATCTCAGCTACCTCCAGCTTAGGTTACTGACTCTCTCTCTATATGCTTATCTAAAATTTTCGGACTCATATGTAAGACCGCTCTCGGTCAAATACGGCCCGTCTACTAATTTCTCTGGCGGCCTGTACATCTCATATACCAACGGTCAGGAGTACTCTCATTCTCTCTGACTTAGCACTCTGCGCGTTGGTCAAGAACTCCGCAGGAATTAGTAAACTACAATACTCATATATATAAGTCATGGCTCAACAACCAATAAGCATATCCTAAAGTCATAACCTTTCCATTAACATGCATAACATACTCACATCCAATGCATGTTTTGATACATTTATAATGTTTGACACAAAACATTCTAGTAATCATTAATAACATGCTTACATCTAAAGCAAGCAGTTACAATATACAATAGATATTAAATATCATCAAAGCTCATATTAACATATTAAGCTCTTAATCATGTAAACAACATACTCACAAGTTGTAAAACAAGTTAAGAGCTAGTTTAAAGAACGATATGCTATTTACTTGGTTTCGAATCCTGTTTTCCCTTGGAGGTACGTTTAATAGGGTATTTCAACCAAATTCCTTCCTATTAGACCTATATTTCACAATTTTCAAGATAAGTATAGACTAATCTTGATAGGATAGGTCAGAAGGAGTCGAACGGGACAAACCGGGAGCCAAAACAATGACGCACGCGCTCCCACTCTCTCTATCAGCAGAATTCACGCGCCCTTTCTTCTTCCTTGCAATTTCCTGCAATTTTCCCACTTTTACATTAATTCCCATTAAGTCCCGAGGCCATACTCTAACCCTACCGCCCGTATTTCGTCCCAACTTCTTCTATAACTTTATATATCTCCTTATTTTTATTCTAACAAGCCCTATTTCATTACCTATTACTCAACATACACCAAGATATCAAGTTTTAAAGGTTCGGTAATATGGGTTTTGCGTTACCTTCGTATAAACGTTCGATTCAGCTCAAAATTGCCCTTTATCCTTAAAGAACTTCTCAGCAACAACTTCCCTCTTCTGATTCCTGAGTAGTAACGGAGTGTAATCAAGCTAAACCACTCCAAATCCGTAATCCCCAATATTTCTACTCTATTTTTGGTGTTCCCTTCTCTCGTGTTCTTCATTTTTAAATCCACTCCCCATCTTGCTTCCACTACTAACTCACAAATCATCCATCACTCCTACACCTCCCGCCCACCCGTTCCCTTCCCTTTTTCCTCCATTACACCTATTCATTTTTTTTTTTTTAATTTCCTTATTTACAGATTTCTTATTAATTTTATTAGTATTATTATTATTATTATTATTATTATTATTATTAAACATCAACACATCTGTAAATAAGTACAGATATACATATTATTATTATTATTTTTAGATTATTACAATTCGACCCTCCTCTTAGAAACTTTCGTCCTCGAAAGTTTGTAACTCTACAAACAAGTGCGGATATTCTCGTTTAAACACCTCTTCTCGTTCCCAAGCAGCTTCACTAGCTTGCTGATTCTTTCATAAAACTTTAACAAAGAGAATATCTCTGCTACGCAAGGATCTCACTTCCCACACCAAAATTTTAACAGGTCGTTCTTCATAACTTAAGTCCTTCTTTAACTCCAAGTCTTCATGTGAATGTTTGCTGAATCACCACATCTAAATGGGGGTGAGAGTTCTCTTATTTATAATTATTTTCAGAATACAGAAATATGGTAAATTACAAATATTATGGAAATAGTAATAAAAGGAAAGAATAATAAATGAATGCAATATATTTGCCTTTAATAAGAGGGCAAATATGGTAACCCGTAATGTAAGGCAAATATCTAGATATTTGCCTTATAGTGACGGTCAACTATCCTTAACACCCCCCCGCAAGCTGAGCGTCGGATTTGAACGAACGTAAAGCTTGGATCTGAAAAATTCAAAGAGAGGTCGAGAAATACTCTTTGTGAAGATGTCAGCAACTTGGAGATGAGAGGGTACATATTGTGTGCGAAGTTTGCCAGCGATAACAAGTTCTCGTAGGAAATGATAATCTAGTTCAACATGTTTGGCCCGCTTGTGAGAAACGGGATTAGAGCTCAAAAAAATAGCACTTTTGTTGTCACATAAGAGTAAGGGCTGCTTTGAAATAGGGACCTTGAGGTCATGCAAAAGATGCGTAACCCAAAGAAGTTCAGCAGCGGTTGTGGCAAGAGCACGATACTCAGATTCACAGCTGGAGCGTGAGACAGTAGGTTGCTTTTTAGCACTCCAAGAAACCAGATTGTTACCAAGATAAATAGAATAGCCGGATGTAGAACGACGAGTATCGGGACAACCAGCCCAGTCAGCATCCGAATAAGCGACTAGCGTACTAGGAACATTGGATGGACGAAAGGTAAGACCAAAGTGGAGTGTTCCTTTGACATAGCGAAGAATACGTTTGACAGCAAGAAAGTGATCTGCAGTAGGGGCATGCAAGAATTGACTGACAGAATTGACAGCATAGGCAATATCTGGACGCGTAATAGTCAAGTAGTGAAGGGCGCCAACAAGAGATCTGTAGAGAGTAGGATCAGAGAAAGGAGAACCATCAGCAGTCAGGTGTTGAGAAACAACCATGGGAGTGTGAACTGGTTTGCTATCGAGCAACTGAGCACGAGTAAGAATATCTCGAGCATATTTTAACTGACTAATAAAGAGACCATCAACAGTGGGTGAAGCTTCAAGACCAAGAAAGTAACTGAGAGAACCCAAATCTTTGGTAGCAAACTCAGAATGAAGCTTGCGAGTAAAGCTGTCAATAAGAGATGAGTTGTTGCCGGTAACAATAATGTCATCAACATAAAGAAGCAAATAGATAATGTTAGATTGCTGATGAAAGACAAAAAGGGACGTGTCAGCGCGACTGCAAGAAAACCCAAGTGTGAGAAGAAATGAGCTAAAACGCTGAAACCAAGCACGAGGAGCTTGCTTTAAACCATAGAGGGCTTTCTTTAATAGACAAACATGAGTGGGAAATCGAGGATTAATATACCCAGGAGGTTGTTCCATATGAACACGTTCAATAAGAGTTCCATTGAGAAAAGCATTCTTGACATCAAGTTGTCGAAGAGGCCATTTATTTGTGATTGCAATAGAAAGCACAACACGGACAGTGGTAGCTTTGACAACCGGACTGAAAGTGTCAGTGTAGTCAAGACCAGGAACCTGAGTATAACCTTTGGCAACAAGACGAGCCTTGAAACGCTCGACAGATCCATCAGACAAATATTTAATACGAAACACCCATTTAGAGCCCACGATGTTGGTGTTGGCAGGGCGAGGAACCAAAGTCCAAGTATCATTTTGTTGTAATGCTTGAATTTCTTCATCCATGGCAGCCACCCAAGCAGGATTCTTAGCCGCAGATTTGAATCCTTTTGGCTCAGTGGATGCAAGAAGAGCAGAAAGAAGTCCAGATGAGCCCAAAATACCAAGATTTGCTGGATGACGAGTCTTGAATATACCAGCTTTGGCTCGTGTGATCATAGGATGAGTGCCCAAAGAAGAGAAATCAACAGGAGGTTCAATAGAGGTCGAATTAGAAGTCGAGGGTGGCAAAGTGGAACTTGCAAGAGAAGTATCAACCTGCACAGACTCATCTACAAGGTCAGAACAAATATCACACGGGGATGAACTGGATCGAGGAGTTTGCGGTGATGAAGTGGTAGGGGGGATGAATCAATATGATGAAAATGTGGTTCTAAGAAATTTGAAATAGGAATAGAGGAAAGAGGTTGGGTCTGGGAGCTAGGGATAGCAGGAAAGTGGGTTTCATCAAATTGAGCATGACAGGTGATATATAGCTTAGTGGTGGCCAGATCAAGACAGCGAAACCCTTTATGAGCAGGACTATAACCCAAAAAAATACAAGGAATGCTGCGGGGAGAAAGCTTGTTAGGCATATAATCACGGAAATAAGGATAAACACGACAACCAAAGGGATGAAAATTGTCATAATGTGGAGTGTAGCCATAAAGGAGTTCAAAGGGTGACTTACCTCCAAGAAGTGGAGTAGGCAACCGGTTGATAATATAAGTTGCAGTGCTGAAGGCGTCAACCCAAAAACGAGAAGAAAGATGAGAGTGAAAGAGAAGGGCCAAGCCAGTCTCAGTCACATGACGATGTTTTCTCTCAGCACGACCATTTTGAGCAGGTGTATATGGACAAGAGAGTTGATGGTGGATGCCAGAATTACGTAAATGAGTTTTGAAACAAGTACGAGTAAATTCGGTACCACCATCGCTTTGAAATACCTTGATACGAGAAGAATATTGATTTTCCACAAATTTTTGAAATTGAAGAAAAATATCAAAAAAATCAGATTTAAATTTTAAAGGGTAAAACCAAGTGAATCGAGAATAATCATCAATAAAAATAACATAATAAAGGAAACCCAAATTTGATTTGACGGGAGAAGGACCCCAAAGATCACAATGAATAAGATCTAACACATGAGACGACCTACGTTCATTGCGGGAATAAGGCAATCGATGACTTTTTGCAAGCTGACAGGTATTACATAATGATGGAGAAGGCAAAAAAGACGTAAGAGAAAGATGACCTTTTCTATTTAAAAAAGAAATAACAGAATGATTCACATGACCTAGACGAGCATGCCATAAATCATATGAAGCACGTAAAGATTTGTTTCTAAGGGCTGAAATAAAAGCAGAGTTGCCGCGCTCCAGCACATATAGCCCTCCATCTCTTTTACCAGTTGCCACCACCCTTCCTGTTTGACGATTCTGGATAGTAATAAGATTATTAGTAAATGTAACGGAGAGAGGAAAATCAGACGTTAATTTACTTATGGAAAGAAGATTTTTAGTGAGGTGAGGGACAACCAAGACATCTAACAAGTGAATATTTGGAACAGGAGAAAGAGTACCGGTGTGGGTAATGGGTAGGGATGCACCGTTTCCTACAATCACAGAGTCCTTACCCGTGTAATTTTTAGACTGATCCAAAATAGATGGGTCGGCAGTCATATGGGCCGAAGCTCCAGTGTCCAGAAACCAATCAGCAGTATCGGGTCCAGCAATAGAACATGACGTGTTAAAGGCTTCAGCAAGGTGAGCATGAGAAGAATCAGGTCGAACATACCGTTGGTTGCAGCGGTCAGCATAATGGCCCTCTTTGCGGCATATTTGGCAGTGAGGTGGTCGACGACCTTGACTTGAGTGGGTTCGTCCTCGATTAGAAGAGTTGTTTTTGTGAGAATAAGAACGACCTCGCTGGTTGGTAAAGGAAGCAGGGTGGCTTCCATGGGTGCGACCACGATTAGTGACTGTGAATGCTGTAGGAGTGGAGTTAGAGGACTCAAGGGAGAGCTGAAACAACTCAAAACTTTCAGCTTTAGAGACTAAATCTGCAAAACAGGGGATAGAGGTAAGAGCCATCTGAGCAGTAGAAAAAGCTGAAAATTCGGTGCCGAGTCCACGAAGGAACCAGTGCACTTTATCAATGTCCTCGACCGGTCTGCCAATGGCATGAAGTTGGTCACAAATTTTTTTGAAGGCACGGGCATACTCAGCAACAGGTTTGGTGCCACGTTTCATCAACTGCAAGTCATCCTTGAGTCTCAGTTCACGAGCTTTCGACTGATGGCTGAACGTAGTTTCCAACGCAAGCCAAACATCACGTGCAGTAGGGAGACCAACGACAACAGCCATGGCTTCCTCAGTGAGAGAGGAGAGCAGGAGACAGAGAAGTCGTTGATCGGCTGCTCTCCATGCCAAATATTTGGGGTTGAGTGTTGAAGAGGTTTCTGGTTCAAAGCGAGGTGGTGGAACCATAGTTCCATCGACATAGCCCAGCATGTCTTGACTCTCAAGAAGAGGGAGAAGTTGGCTTTTCCAAAGAAGATAATTGGAGGAAGAAAGTTTGATGGTGATCATATGGATTCTAGTATTGAAAGGAAGAAGATGATAAGAAGATTCGGAAGCCATAGAGAAGAAAGGATCAGGGTTGTTAAACCGAAAGGGCTCTGATACCATGTGAATGTTTGCTGAATCACCACACCTAAATGGGGGTGAGAGTTCTCTTATTTATAATTATTTTCAGAATACAGAAATATGGTAAATTACAAATATTATGGAAATAGTAATAAAAGGAAAGAATAATAAATGAATGCAATATATTTGCCTTTAATAAGAGGGCAAATATGGTAACCCGTAATGTAAGGCAAATATCTAGATATTTGCCTTATAGTGACGGTCAACTATCCTTAACACACCAAAATTTTAACAGGTCGTTCTTCATAACTTAAGTCCTCCTTTAACTCCAAGTCTTCATAACGAAGAATATGCATAGGATCTGCAACATACTTCCTCAGCATCGAAATGTGAAAAACGTTATGTACAGTATTCAACGTTGGTGGTAAAGCCAACTTGTAGGCTACTGGGCCAATTCTTTCGAGGATCTTGAAAGGTCCAATAAAACGCGGGCTAAGCTTTCCCCTCTTACCAAATTGCAAAACACCACGAACTGGTGCAACTTTCAAGAACACATGGCCCCCCACCTCGAACTCTAGGTCCTTCCTCCTAACATCAGCATAACTTTTCTGACAACTTTGAGCGGTTAGAATTCTCTTCCTAATCTTTTGTATCGCCTCATTGGTCGTCCGTAGAAAATCTGGTCCTAATAGCTGTTTACTACCTACTTCCTCCCAATAAATTGTTTAATGAATTGTTTTAGTTTACCCAATTATTGAAACAAACAATTTCTTACGAGGGTTCTTTCAAATTAGCACCACGCCTTCTTCCCGCCATTGTAGCAAAGATCTTAAAATTTATTTCTTTGAGAACTCTTGTTGTTCTTCTTCTCTAAGGATGTGCAATTCCGTAGTGACTTCTTTCTTTGACAACATTTGCTCTCCAAGGTTGTGCAGCTCTCTAGTGACTTCTCTCTTTGTCAACATTTTTGTATCCATGTGTCTTATTGTTACTCCAACTTTTACTTGTGTAGAATACTCTTTTTCACTTTTTGGCGCGATACCTCTCATTTGCTTAGCTATAGGTTCTTGGCTGGCTGGCAACTTCTTTTTCACTCTTCGGCGTGATACCTCTCATTTGCTTAGTTATGGCTTCTTGGCTGGCTGGCTAGCAACTTCTTTTTCTCTCTTTGGCGTGATACCCCTCATTGACTTGTCGTAATTAAATTATAATAGTTTTTATAATAATTAAATTACCTAGTAAGTAGCTAACTTATCTTTCATGAGTTATAACTAATCTTTCCGAGTGTTTTTCAGTTTTATTCGCCATTGACTCCTAGTTTCTCTTACTAGGGTCACCTGTTCATTAATGCGGTATCTCAGCTACCTCCAGCTTAGGTTACTGACTCTCTCTCTATATGCTTATCTAAAATTTTCGGACTCGTATGTAAGATTCGCTCTCGGTCAAATACGGCCCGTCTACTAATTTTTCTGGCAGCCTGTTCATCTCATATACCAACGGTCAGGAGTACTCATTCTCTCTGACTTAGCATTCTGCGCGTTGGTCAAGAACTCCGCGGGAATTGGTAAACTATAATACTCATATATATAAGTCATGGCTCAACAACCAATAAGCATATCCTCGAGTCATAACCTTTCCATTAACATACATAACATACTCACGTCTAATGCATGTTTTGATACATTTATAATGTTTGACACAAAACATTCTGGTAATCATTAATAACATGCTTACATCACAAGCAAACAGTCACAATATACAATAGACATTAAATATCATCAAAGTTCATATTAACATATTAAGCTCTTAATCATGTAAACAATATACTCACAAGTTGTAAAAAAAGTTAAGAACTAGTTTAAAGAACGATATGCTACTTACTTGGTTTTGAATCCTTCTTTCCCTTGGAGGTACGTTTAATATGGTATTTCAACCAAATTCCTTCCTATTAGACCTATATTTCATAATTTTCAAGATAAGTATAAACCAATCTTGATAGGACAGGTTAAAAGGAGTCGAACGGGACAAACCGGGAGCCAAAACAATGACGCACGCGCTCCCACTCTCTCTGTCAGCAGAATTCACGTGCCCTTTCTTCTTCCTTGTGATTTCCTGCAATTTTCCCACTTTTACATTAATTCCCATTAAGTCCCGAGGTCATACTCCAACCCTACAGCCCGTATTTCATCCCGACTTCTTCTATAACTTTATAGGTCTCCTTATTACGATTCTAACAAGCCCTATTTCATTACTTATTGCTCAACACACACCAAGATATCAAGTTTTAAAGGTTCGATAATATGGGCTTTGCGTTACCTTCGTATAAACGTTCATCAGCTTGAAATTGCCCTTTGTCCTTAAAGAACTTCTCGGCAACAACCTCCCTCTTCTGATTTCTAAGTAGTAACGAGTGTAATCAAGCTAAACCACGCCAAATCTGAAATCCCCAATATTTCTACTCTTTTTGGTGTTCCCCTTCTCCCCTATTTTTCGTTTTTGAATCCAAACCAACCCCCCATCTTGCTTCTACCGCTAACTCAAAAATCATCCAACACTCCTCCACCTCCATCCCACGAGTTCCGTTCCCCTTTTTCCTCCATTACAGCTATTCATTTCTTTTTTTAATTTCCTTATTTACAGATTTCTTATTATTATTATTATTATTATTATTATTATTATTATTATTATTATTATAACATCTAACACAACAACAAATAAGTACAAATATACATATTATTATTGTTATTATTAGATTATGGTGTGCCATTAAACCACCTCCATGAGCTTCTCTCACAAGTAGCTCATGTATGGAACAAGATGGTATGTGAAGTTTGCTTTTTCGAAACAAAAATTCATCTAACAACAAGTAATTATCCACAATGAGTCCTTTTTCACAAGATTCAACAAAAAGAGCAAAGAACATGTCATATTGATACAAATCCATTATGTGTTTAAAACCCAAAATCTTAGCATTCAAAGTAGTGAGGAGGACATACCTTCATGATAAAGCATCTACAACAATGTTCTCCTTACCTTGTTTATATTTTATGACATAAGGGAATGTTTCAATAAATTCTAACCACATAGCATGTAGTTTGTTAAGTTTATTTTGTGCTCTCAAATGCTTTAAACTTTCATGATCCGTATGAATAACGAACTCGTTAGGCCAAAAGATAATGTTGCTAGGCTTGCAATGCACGAACCAAAACATAAAGCTCTTTGCCATAAGTTGGATACCTCAAAGATGCACCCGTCAACTTCTCACTAAAGAACATTAAAGGTCTTTGATTTTGCATTAATACAGCACCTATCTCTACTCCACTAGCATCACATTCAATTTTAAAAGTTGACTCAAAATTAGGTAATGCAAGCATAACTCAATTTTTCTTTCAAAGTATTAAAAGCAAGTTCTTGATCTTTTTCCCCATATAAAGGATACATTTTTCTTAACAAGTTCATTCTTCAAGGGTGAAGCAATCGTACTAAAATTCTTAATGAACCTAGGGTAAAAACTTGCTAGACCATGAAAACTTTTTACCTCACTTACACTCTCAAGGTGGAGGCCAATCTTTTATAGCCTTCACTTTCTTCTCATCAACCTCAACACCATTAGATGAAACTACGAACCTAACATAGTTAACTTTTTCCATGCAAAACCTACCTTTCTTAAATTTACATACAAACATTTGTTTCTTAAAGTTGTCAAAACATTGCATACATGGGTAATATGATCATCTAAAGATTTAGAGTAAACAAGGATGTCAGCAAAATAAACAACCACAAACTTACTTAAGTATTCTCGTAAGACATGGTTCATTAGTCTCATGAATGTACTAGGTGCATTAGTTAATCCAAAAGGCATAACCAACCATTCATAAAGACCATACTTGGTTTTAAAAGCTGTTTTCCACTCATCCCCAATATGCATGCGAATTTGATGATAACTCGATTTTAAATCAATCTTAGTAAAAAGACTACATCCATGCAATTCATCAAGCATATCATCTAATCTAGGAATTTGATGCCTATATTTTATAGTTATCTTGTTTATAGCCCTACAATCAACACACATACGCCAAGAACCATATTTCTTAGGTACAAGAATAACTGGAACAGAACAAGTACTCAAACTTTCACGTACATACCCTTTAGCAAGGAGTTCACTTACTTGCCTTTGTATCTCTTCAACCTTCTTTGGATTAGTACTATATGGTGGTCGGTTTGGAATGGGCGCGCTAGGAATGAAGTCAATGTTGTGTTCAATCCCTCTAAGTGGTGGCAAACTACTAGGCATCTCCTTGGAAAATAAATCTTCAAACTCTTGCAAAAGCACAACAAAATCACTAGGCAAAGAAGGGTTAAGCATGTTAGTAAAGTAACAAGACCCCTTGCACATAAGTACAAGAATAGTTGGGTTAGAGAGCAAAATATTCCTAGCCTCACTTGATCTAACATACAAGCTTACTGATTTGGCTTTTCTCTCGGCTGAGTGCTACTCTCTTGCTTTTCACTCAAGCTCTTTTTATCACTTGATTCTTTTTTAATCTCTGCTTTTGCATCACCCTCTTGCCTTTTCTTTTCAAGTTTGCAATGATCAATAAATACATCTTTTGGATACAATGGAACAAGAGTAGTTTTTCTACCCTTGTGAGTAAAAGAGTATCGATTTACATACCCATCATACATTACCCAACGATCAAATTGCCAAGGCCTCCCCAGTAGTAAATCTCCGACATGCATGCATACAACATCACATAAAACATCATCAACATATTTTCCAATAGTAAAAGAAACAAGAGCTTGTTGAGTTACCCGTACTTCCCCAAAATTATTCAACCATTGAAGCTTGTAGGGTCTTGGATGTGGTTGTGTCTTTAAATTAATTATTTTGACCAGAATGGAACTCACAACATTGGTGCAACTACCGCTATCAATGACAACACTACAAGGTACAGATTGAGCAAGACACTGAGTTTGAAATAAGTTCTCTCGTTGGTCTAGGTCGTCCTCCTTAATGTGGGTGTTTAGAGCTCGTCGAGTAACCAAAGATATATGTGTAGGGTCCTCTTCACTAAACTCCTCACTCTCATCAGTTTCCTCATTTATGTCGTCATGTGCCTCTTCATCTGTAACAATTTCTCCCTCCTTGATGGTCATAATTCTTGCATTTGGGCAATCTCTACTATAGTTTCCTACCCCTTGACATCTCCAACACTTTAAATCCCTATTTCGAACATTAGACTTTTCTACTTTTTCTTTCCCTGTTCGAGAACTCTCACCTTTCTCAAATTTAGCTTGAGGCTTCTCATTAATCTCTTGATTTCTATACTTATAATCAATGTTCTAACTATCCTTTTTCCCGTAGAAGTAGAATTGGGAAAAGTTTTAGAAGAATACCTTGAGACCTTTGTTGGATTTGCCTCTCCATCTTAATTGCAATGTGCAACAACTCCTCGATATCAGAATAAGGCAGTAAATCAGTCTTGTCTGCAATCTCTGTGTTTAACTCATTAAGAAACCGCCCATGAGATCCTCCATGTCCTCATCGAGATCAAGTCAATCCATCAATGTATCCATCTCCTTGTAGTAATCCTCCATAGATTTGCGTCCTTGTTTCAATGCTTGAAGGTTTTGCGCCATGTCCCGTTGAAAATATTGTGGAGCAAAACACTTCCTCATGGACTCTTTGAACTCGTACCATGAATCAATTCGTGCTTCAAGGTTTCTTCTCCTACTTGACATCAATTTATCCCACCAAATTTGAGCATATTGTTTGAATTGAGAAATGCACAAGAGTACCTTCTTTTCATCACTAAAATTATGACAATTGAACACCGACTTCACCGTTTTATCCCATTGAAGGTACTCCTCTGAATCGGTTTTGCCATAAAACTTGGAAAGTTTTAATTTGATGCTCCCCACGTTACGATCAATTCTATCATCATAAGGAACGCGTTGTTGTAAATTATGATACCTTCTTCCATGGTCTCTCCCTCGCATCAAGCCACGACCAATCGCATGTGGATTATCCTCGTGTTGATCAGAATTGTCGCCCTCATATTGATTGGTTGAGGGCGCAGGTAGTCTCCAATCTTCCTATTCGATCTGTCAACTCTTTTATTCCTCGAATTAGTCTTTCCATGGTTCGTTGTTGTGCTTCTCTCAATCGTGCATCAGTAATGTTAGAATTGTCGTCTGGATATTCCATGCTACAAAAGAGAGTTAAAAGAAAAAAAAAAAAAAAAAAACCTCACAAGCGCTCCCTCACGTGTGTTCACTCGTAAATGTAGTTCACTCGTGTTTAGCACTCAACACTCGAATCAATGTATCACTCCCTTACAAACTCACCCTCACAATTGA
>NW_019268560.1:559411-595720 GCF_002738365.1 Cucurbita moschata | reverse complement strand
TTTTTTTTTTTTTTTGCTATATAATTTTTAGATAGAATGTGAACACACTACATAAACTGAAGAAAAAAATATATATATATATAGATGAGAATCAAAAGAGATAAACGCAAGGAAACATATGTCCGATCTTGAGCCTAAAGCTCTGATACCAAATGATATAGAATCAACCCAAGGAAAAGTATGAAACGGATTACCTTGATGATCAAGATCAAGAGTAAAGAAAACTCGTTTCTAAACTCGTGATTCGAATCACTCCACAAGAGGTTTGATCACTACCATTTGAATACTCTAGCATGCAACTTCTAAACACAAAATTTGCAAAGAAGATCTTAGCTCTCAACAAAGCTAAAAAAAAATAGAAATTCTATTCCTTTTTAATTAAAAAATGTGATATCCATAATCAAAGAAGAGGAGGCTTTATATAGCCTTTACAACCTTAACCTACCTAACACAAAACTTCCAAATTAAATTTAATAGTAAATCAGAAATACCCATAACCTCCGTATTAAAATGGCTAGTTAACTGTGGAATAAGGTAACCTAGGGAGATTACAATATAGCCTTAACTCCTGTATTAAAAACAAACAAATATTTAAATTACAATTAAAGAGTGCAATGAATGAAATGTGTTTATTTGTCATCCAGACTAGTTCCAGAAATTTTAGTTTAGTTGAGTTCATTAGAACTTAAGGTACATTTAATACATCTCTTTCTTGAAGCTCAACTTTGCACAACATATAATGAAAGTCTCCAACGTCTTCTAGAATTTCCTTTGATGAGCTCATCATAGTTTGAATATAAGTGTACAAGGTTTGTTGTAGCTTCTTGACTCTCGTCCTTGTAATTGGACCTTGAGGTATGGAAATTATTTGGTCGTGGTTCATATCACCCAGGCTATATGCTATCAAAGCCATTGTTATTGCCTTTTCACACACACACTAATAAAAGAAAAAATGTGCCAAGGCATATATTAAGCATGAATCCTTGTTGAACTCCAAAAGAAAGTTTTGCTGATAATGAACGTATTTAAGATATAAAATATTAACTATTTCCATCCCAAACTAATCGAAACCATATATTTTAACATTTTTCTCAAATTTAAAAAACAAAAAAAAATTAAAAGGTAAGGAAATATAATATTATTTTGAGTTGAAAATAATTGATAGGGGAGAGTGGCCAAATATAGTGCATGATGTCATTAAAAAAAAAAAAGGAAATTACGAGGGTGCAGCCTCATCCAATATCCACTGCATGAACATGAAATAGAACCAAATCCATCAATAATTCTCCATCATCATCATCATCACTGAAACTCATCTCTCCATGGCCTTACCTATTCACATCCTCCATAGCTATCCATTTTTCAAGCTCCTTAGACTCACGTTTCTGTTATTATGAACAGTCCACCCCGGATCTTCCTTTTTCAAATTTTAATTATTATTTCTTCTTCTGACACCGAAACGACAGTCGTTTTAAATCTTAATTCAGGCCACTGCAAAACATTAAAAAAAGACAGAATCTAAGAGTTATTAGCAACTCAGATTTTGTTCATCATTGCCAAATTCATAACGGAATTCATCCCAAAATCGTACACCATCCCTCTTACAACAGAATATGCCAAATACTTCCACTCCCGCCCGCCCCGCCCACTGCTGCGCTCTAACTGGCTGACTTTCTGCCACTCCCCCCCGCCCCCCTCGCCCACTGCTGCGTTGTGCCTCTTGCCTGTCACACCCACCAAAGATACTCTTTCTACTCGGCGGGGCTGCTCCCTGGATAAGGATGACAGCGGGCAGCGCCTGGGGATGTACGTCCCAACCTCCTCACCCTTCGCCACCCGTCGGCCATCCTCTTTACGGTAAAACGAAAATTTTCATTTTTTTTTTTAATTATGTCTTTTTTATTAAATTAAATTTTCTGTTTAATTTATTCAAATAACTGATTTTAAAAATATTTCATCTTTTTAGAAATTTATACAAAAAATTATTATTTATATATATAGTTTTACGTAGAACTAACCCTTATTGGATATGCAGTACTTTTTTGAGTGGTATCACTTTCACACGCACTAACCCTGCATGTGAGATTTCACGTCAGTCAGAGGAGAGAGAACGAAACATTTTTTTATAAAAGTACGGAAATTTCTCTTTAGATATTGCATTTTAAAAACTTTGAGAGAAAATTAAAAAGAACTGCTAGCTGTGGACTTGAGCCATTACACTATATTAAATGCTTTAATATTGATAAGAATCCCACAAGAGTCACAGTAAAAAAGGATGTCTATAAATTACTAATATGCATGAGGTTTCACACGTATAAAATATTAGTTCATTAGATACATCATTTAAAAAGTTGATAATGTTTATATTAATCGCATGACTAACATATACTCACTTTTAAAATCATGGCCAGTATTCGTATAAAAACGACATCATAACACACATACAAAAAAAAAAAAAAATCATCTGATCAAGCATATATTATTCCAATAATAAATTCATACAATGACATTTTGGTAAGATATACGCTTGAAGAACGATATGAATGAGTATTATTATACTAATTCACGTGTTGCTTTAAGCTACATGACAAAGACAAAATTATAGGAGTTTAGATAGATCCGAATTATAATTAAGGCTCCTTTGTGTTTTGATATGTATATGATTTTGATTATTATTTTGTAAAAGTTCTAAAGCATTTTGTAAATGAATTCATACTTAAATGTATAAAACTTTATTTACTTAAATGTATAATTTTAAATGATTCAATTAACGAGAATTTTATTTTACGTAAATAAAGCAAGTTGTTGCGCTCATATGCATATACTGTCGTTATTGATATCGTAGTTTATGATCATTAATTAACAAGTCGATCGTCCATATTCATATAAAAACGTGTCACAATTGACTCTTATATATAAAATATAAGTTCATTAATTATGAAATAAAAAATGGAAACAAAAAAACATAAGAAAATTAAACAACATTCTTAACTAAGATCAAAGCCTACAATTTTCATTAACATATATGAACAAGAGAAAAAAAAAACCCAAAAAATTAATAGCCATTGATAAACCCAACAAAAGATCTCAACGGTTAAGATTGGTTGTTAGGTTCAGCCAAAACCCTAGCGTAGTTTCAAAAGACGAACTTGTGTAGACCAAACATATCATTAGCCTGAAGCCGAATACGACATCGTTTCAATACTCAAGGAGTTCGAGGCTTCTTCGGGCTTCCACCATTATGATGCAAAGGGTCAGGTCCGGACGGTACCCTCCGCAACTGATCCCACTCCACCGACGGCCGCCGTCTCTCTCCGCCGTCAACTTCCAATTCCTTAACCATCTCTCGAAGCATCTGTAACGTAAAAAAATGAGTCAAATTTGTTGAGGAAAGTTGTGTTCATCTCTATCGGTACGAAGCCTTCTAAAAAGCCCAAAGCAAAGCCTATAGAGCGTATGCTCAAAGTAGACAATATCATGTCATTGTGGAGAGTGGTGTTCATCTAAATAACTAGGCCGCTGCATCACCCTTCGGCAAGTAAATTAAAATAATATCGGACACCTCGACAGCCTAAATTCAATATATGTTCATCTAAATAACTAGGCCACCACATCACCCTCCCGCGAGTAAATTAAAATAACGTCGGACACCTCCAACCACCCTATGGCACATACGTGTGTCACAGTATGGGCAAGCGTGCCGAGACGAGTGTCTCTAGCGACTTCCTTTGAAATGGGTTTTTCAAGAACAGTACCGAGTGGCCTGGGTGTGTCGGTATTGCACCCCAGTCCGCGTGTTGGATATTGCTACATATAGATCATATCGATGGAGATCGAGATGATAAGATGAGATGCGACTTTACATTAAGAGACTTTGACCCCAAGTAGAGGCCATAAGAATCTATACTTCAAGTGGACAAAATCATAGACAAAATTAACAAAATTGAATAGGAGGTAGTACATAGAATTTGCATAGGTCTGTCTCAAAAACCTTACCTTCCGGGTCTGCAGCGCTCGGAGGAGAGGCGGGGTATTGGGAACGCAGCGGCGGCGCGTGAGTGTGGAAGCAGAAGAGAAATTGTGGGAAAGGAAGAAAATGAGAAGGAGAAGGGAGAAGATGAGGTTAGAGGGAGCCATTAAAGAAGGTGTGGGAAGAAGAAGAAAAGGAAGGGTAAATTTATAGAAGGGAGGGAAGGGAAGAGTCAATGATTGCTCAAGCAGCCATTTGTGGCGAAATTATGATTAGTGACTCAATATGACAAAAGCACGATGGTGACCATCAAACGCCGATATGCATCATCATCATCATCGCTCCCCCGACCTCTTCATTTTCTGTCACTGTCTATGTCTATCCTCCATTAAGATCCACCCTATTTATTGTTATCTTTTTACAAAATATTAGTACATTTTAGTTAATAACCCCATTAAATGTTTGTTCTTAAATTTATGCTTTTGATGCTCCACTATAATTCGAGTGGGGCAATTCAGACGAGCAACATATGTGACATACCAAAAAACAAAATTACCAAAATGCCCCTTCCAAGGTATGATTCATTAGACCCTATCTGACTCATAATTCATTTGAATCTTGTCGTCTTTATTCTAGGGTATAATTCACTTAACGGGGTTATTCGAGGTTTTAAGTGCGTTTAGCCAATCAAATATTTCACTTTAATCCTCATAAGTCCTTATGCGACATGCGTAAAAGAATTGGGTGCCCTAATTAAATATCGGGCTCTATAATGGATGTACCAGGTATGAATCAAGTCATTATGGTCTCTCTAATAAGTTCCAACGTTCATACATACGCATTCGTAGGGTTTCCATCACTTATTATGCTTTCTAGGGGTCAACTAAGCCATATCTTCCTAAGCACACACATCAAGCATGAAAGGATAAAATCATCAGGCATGAAAGGATAAAATCATAAATGTCAAAGTTCCAATAAATCAAGCAAGAGACCCCAATCAAAATAGCCCAAACTCATAAAACATGAAACATTGCTAAATCAGTCAAATTATTTTGCAATTTCCTACTTAAGTCATGCTCATAACCCGTATGAATCTCATTCTACTAGGTTTAATTCACTAATTCCTTAGCGTATTTGGTCTTAAGACATACTAGCATTCATTTTTCTTTCGAGTCTTAACACATTTTTATAAGTATTTCTTCGAGAAAAATTGATTGGATACTTATAATGCCTTAGAACAAGCTTGCATACAGACACATCTTGTATGAGTACCTTAGGATCAAAACCGCATTTATTTGATGTTAGAGTCAGATTGACTACACAATGCCCTAGATCAAGACGTCTCCAATAGAATGAGTATCTTAGGAACGTGAGCGTGAGCGAATATCAAGAATTTAGATCCTAATGCTCTAAGACTAAAGAAGACTTGAGGAATCATAATAGAGTACCCTTGAGTTGATAGTGTAGTACATCGAAGCGACCAGGTGCCTCTATTGCGTGTGGAAACAGACATTGGTCTCATGAACAGGCTCATTATACTGCAAAACCGGCCTTGAGAGGGGCAAAGGACCATACATGTGTCTTGCACTTTTTCGTTTTTATTTTGATTTGAGTGATTCAAAATTCATTGGAATCGTCATTCCAAGCTTTATACTTTGAACACTTCAAAATATTGAAATTATTAATAAATTAAAAGCATTTTTGTTATCATCAAAACATTAATTAATTTGAGATGAAAGGTCGTTCAAAGTGGAAAACATTCGAGAGTTGTGCGATCATAGAGGGGATCGTCCCAGGGCACACTCTGTTTCGTATTTTCGGTCTTTTATATTTTGTTTGTAAATGTATCCCAAATTTGATCTCCAGGCCTGCAGTGGGCCCCACTCCTTTTGTTTTAATATATTATAAAACGGGCTTGGATTGGGGGAGATTTGAGATCGTAGAACAATATGGGCCGGCCCAATTTGTTCATAATGTGAGAAGCAAGACTTGAAGAGTAGCAAGACCTTAATAAACTATATGACATATATAAGAATTCACATAGATTCTTAAATGATTTACAAATTTGAATATTTTATGTATTAAATATAAATGAAAATAATTTTAAATCGTGTATAATATAATCTAATTTGACATGGGACTAACAAGTCATACAACAATCCATAAGCTAACATATATTGTCGGTCTTCGTCCGCTAATGTATCGCTATCAGCCTCACAATTTTACGTGTCTGTGTCTACTAGAGAGAGGTTTCCACACCTTATAATGAATGCTTTAGAGGTTTCTGTCTACTAGAGAGAGGTTTCCACCTTATAATGAATGTTTTGTTCAACTCTCCAACCAAACCCCTCCCCTTGGGGCCCAACGTCTTCGTCCGCACACTGCCCAATGTCTGCCTTTGATACCATTTGTAACCGCCCAAGCCCACTGCTAGCAGATATTTTCCGCTTTAGCTCGTTACATATCGCTCTCAACCTCACGATTTTAATATACTAAGAAGAGGGTTCCACCGCCCGATGTTTGGCTTTGATATCATTTGTAACCGTCCAAGCCCACCGCTAGCAAATATTGTCCGCTCTAGCCCGTTGCGTATTGCCATCAACCTCAACCTCAGACTCCACTTACAACGTGCTATAGTCAATTCAGCTCAAACCATCATTTAGTTAACAATCTAAATAGCAGCCAATTCAGCACAAGCTCTTGAACATACATCAATTTTAGATATGAATAGACATATGAACAAGCAAAACAGGTAAATATTAACATTTAGAGAAGGAGATTGAACCTGCTATCTCTTAGCATCCTCCAATTTCTCTTTATACAACTTCAACAATCCAGGAATCAGCTCCTTATGAGGGTCGATGAATTTGTCTAAGAATCGGCTTTCAGTAGACTCGAACACCATAGGAAGATTCACATCTTTCTTAATCAAACCCTTTGACAGCAAAACTTGATAAACAAAGCCTCTTGGCACAATCCTCTTCTTTAAACTAAGTGTAATCACAGCAGGTCGCTTTGCAACGTATGAAGTTTCACATCCAATCTTGTTCACAAAGAAATCCATTATGCCATTGATCTTGTCCTCCGAAGCCATCATGCACCATGGATGCCTTCGAAAAGCGACGAGAATCTCTTCTTCAGGCCATCCCCATTTCTTGTAAACTTCAACTTTTTTTCTCCATGTACATTTGCTCATTGCTCGCATAGCAAAAACAGCAAGAACAAACTTCAATCGCAGAGGGTTGAATCCCATTTCCTTAACGTCCTCCACAATCTCCTTGAATCGGACGGTGTTTACCAAGAACACTCGTGGTTGGTACTGAAGAATGGTTGCAATGTTGGAATCAGGAACTCCAATTTGTATTAGAGTTTCAACATTGGGACGAACAGTTTGGAGATCCCAAGTGAGAATACCTAAAGACCGTTTTATGGATGCGATAGCCTTCTCCTTAGTTTGAAGTAGCACTTGAATGTAATCAAAAGCTGGAATGATTTTTCTGTCTAAACTTCGCGTTAAAATCGAAGGAAAACCACACACTAATTTGGCAATCTCGGGGGAAGAAAGGCCTTTCGATTGAAAGAACAACAATTTTGGCAATAGCGTCTTTTCGGGGTTCGCTGAAAGAACTTGAGGGAATTTCTTGACAAGCTCAGAGATCTGTGTTTTTGAGAATCCATGATTCTCAAAGAGCACGATTACAGGCTTCTCATCGTTCTCTGGCCTGACAGAATTAGAATCCGGCGATGCAGATTTTGGAGATGATGCGATCTCAGAAGAAGTCGATGAGTATCTGAGAGATTTCAACGGACTTTCAGAAAATCCGTGAGCAAAGACTGATGATGGCTGCCTGACTATAATGATCCGACGAAGCAACAACATGACTGTGAAAACGCGAGGGGAAAGAAAACCTGCTTCCTCTTGAGAAGACGAATCAGAGAAACACGAATGCCTCGCAAGAGTAACGAATAATGAAAACGGGAGGCGGAGGAGTGGCAGCGAGCGGCGGGGAAGGGGGAAAATGGGAGTCGGAGGAGTGACAGCGAGCGGCGGGAAGGGGATTATGAGAGAATGGCAGCCGGAAAGAATAGGAGGCGGGTTAGGGTTTCATATATACTATCATGAAGACTAAATATAAGATTAATTGATTTTTTAAAAAAATTAAAATGTAATTGCCATATACTAAGTTGAATTTATTTAAATATTATTTATTTTTAATTTTAATTTATAGCTGGGTCAGCAAAATTTAAATAGTTGAACGAAAAAAAAATTTAAAAAAAATTAAAAAATTAAAAATTATTAATAGTTATTAATTTTATTAATTATAGTTTATTATTAATAATTAAAATTTTAATTTGAATCAATTAATTATACTAGAAAGATAAACCATACTAAACATAAATAATAATAAAAAGATGATATTAATCTTAAAAGTTAAATAAAAGTAAATGAATTGGATGTAGTGATTCTCAAGCGGTTCTCGATGTCTTAAACAATTTTCTTTTTATACTCTTTCCTGTTTGTGTTCGGACCCTTCCTTGAATTCGTTCAATTAGATGTTAATGTAAATGAAGCATAACTATAGATTGACTCTAAAATAACGTGTTCAAATTATAAGAAAACTCAAAGAGGCTACAATGACAGAATTTACGACTTTAAAATTTTGGATGAGAATTCGTTGTATGTATGTTATAGAAATTACCAAAATACTCCTAGGATAAGACTTCGAGATGCATGTTGGTTTTTATGCCTTCCGTAGATGTAGGAAGGGACTATGCCGGATTATAATTTGAGTTGGACATTTCAAATGAGTAAGCTATGTAAGATGTAAAGAATTACAAAAAAGTCCTTGAAACGTGCATATCGAATAATGGGAAAGACATGATCTAAAGATCCCTGTACCATTGTACGACTCTTGTTCGTTCACGCCAAAGACCAGAACCTACTTGATAATCTACGAGACAAAGAATAGCGATTGAGAGTATAAAAATACTCGGTAAGCAACGTACTTGTAGACTCTTAATTGTGGTCCTAGAGATAACTAATTCCATGGCACTATCATCTAGCTCTTTCTGACTCATAGATACCTCAACCTTTCCATTCTCGGGTATGATTCATTAGGCCCTATATGGCTAATAGTTCATTCGAACTTTGTCTAGAGGCATAATTAAACTAGCGGGGTTACTTGATGTTCTAAATGTGCTTAACCAATCTTGGTTCGCACAAGTCTTTATGTGATATGTGTACGAGAACTGGGCGCCCTAACCAAATCTCATTTACATAAGTCTTTACAACTCAAGTCCACCGCTAGTAAATATTGTCCGTTTTGGCCCATTACGTATTACCGTCAACCTCACGGTTTTAAAACGCGTCTACTAGGAAAAAGTTTTCACACATTTATAAGGAATATTTCATTCTCCTCTTCAACTAATGTGGGATCTCACAATCTACCTCCCTTGGGGGCCTAACGTTCTCGCTAGCACACCATCAAGTGACTGACTCTAATACCATTTGTAACAGCTCAAGCTCACTACTAGCAAATATTGTCCGCTTTGGGGAACGTTTGAAAGTTGCACAGTCACGGAAGGGGTCATTTTAGAGCACAACCCGTCTTATATTTTATTTGTAAATATATCTTAAATATATTGTCTTTTTAATCTCGGTATGAGATTCGGAGTCCGAGCTCTAATTTGGACAAAAACTCAAAATGGGATACCCATAAATACACACGTGGAATGATCAATTCTTGACCATTTTTTGAAATCCAAAGAAATAGCCTTCGTGGACAAAAGGTCTATTGAACACTTTTCACGAAGAAATTAAATTAAACAATTGAGATAAAAAATGAACTTGACTTAGGGAATACATCAAGGGGATGTAGCTCAGATGGTAGAGCGCTCGCTTAGCATGCGAGAGGTACGGGGATCGATACCCCGCATCTCCAAATTAGTTATTTCTTTTTCTAAATCTTTACGGCGGCCCAGTTGCCCATATTTTACGGCGTTCTTCTTGGACCTTTGGTGGGAACCCATTTAACCTCAAAGACAAAGGCCGATGAGGAAATCTTTTTTTTTTTTTTTAATAATATAAATAAAATATCATATGTTTTAATAATAGTTGTACAAAAAAATATTAAAATATTCTTGAAAGTAATAGAAAAAAGATCAATAAAAAGAATTAAAAAATATTTATGTATAAAATAATTATTACAATATTAATTATAGTTTATTATTATTAATTTGGATAAATTAATTATAATTCAACACAAAATACATCTAATTGAGAAAGAGAAACAATATTAAACATAAATAATAAAACAAACCATAAATAATTTTTAGAAATAATTTATTAAACATAAATAATAAAACATACCATAAACAAAAATAATTTATTAAACTTTTTTTTCCATCTTTTTATATATATTTTTTAGAAATATATTAATTTTAAAAAATCAATAGATAATTTTTTATTTTTTAAATAATATTTTAGAAACCATACCATAAATTAAATAATATTTCAGAAACAAAAACATAATATATTTATTATTAAATATGATTTCCAAAAACTCAAATTTTAATACATTATTCACATAAGCATATATATATTATATATATATATATACATCTATATTAATTCAATAAGAAAAAAAAGGGCTACCAATGGGATGTGGATTAAAATTTCTGCGTCTGATTCTATTTATCTGACGAGAAACTATCTTTCTCCACTCATTTGAATTTCATCATCCTTATTTTAGGGCATAATTCACCTATCGAAGTTACTCAATATTCTAAGTGTGCTTAACCAATCAAATACTCATCACTTTGGTTCGCATAAGTCTTTATGTGATATGTGTATGAGAACGGGTGCCCTAATCAAATCTCGTTCCCTAGGGTGGACCTAATAGGTATGGGTAAGTCGTACTATTAGAAACCTCATGGTGTCCCTAATAGGTTCCAACTTACGTTCAGATATGGGCATTCACAGGTTTTCCACTACCTATTAGGCTTTCTAGAGGTCAACTTAGACATATCTTCCTATACACACTCATCAAGCATGAAAGGATAAAATCACAAGTTGTTAAAAATGAGATACAGAAGCGAGACCGAAAGTACGATATTCATTAAAGTTCACAACGTTTAAATAGGATACGAGCTACCAACTAACTCCTACAAACAAGATAAAATATACTCCCAACCAACTCTTAAAAATAAGGGAAAAAATACTAAGTGATTAAAAATATATAAAATATACTCCGAGCTCGTTTGAGACTTTGATTTCTGTGATCTTCAAACTCTAAGTTCTTTGAAATTTTTGAATATGTCATAAAATGAACCAAGATTAAGGAACTAGAGAAAATTTTAGGATAATAGTTTTGAAAACGACCCAAAACGTCGTGTGAACAGTGATATCTTCTCCATATTTTCTCCAATGTTTTTCTTAATTTCTTCCTATTTTCGTATTTTTCTTGTCAATTTAAAAAAAAAACTTTATATATATATATATATATGTTAATTTCTTCCTATATATTAAAAAAAAAAAAAAAAACTTATTTCTGGTCAATTTTATGAAATTAAAAAATTAATTTTAATTTTCTTCATGTCAAGGGGATGTAGCTCAGATGGTAGAGCGCTCGCTTAGCATGCGAGAGGTACGGGGATCGATACCCCGCATCTCCAAATTATAATTTTCTTTTTCTAAATCTTTCCGGCGTCTCAGTTGCCCATATTCTGCTGGGCTGATGCAACGTCGTTATCTTTTGGGCCTTCGGTGGAGAGCCCATTAAGCCCAAATACAAAGACCGATCGAGGAAATCTTTTCTTTATATATAAATAAAATATCATATATTTTAATACACAATTTTTTTATTTATATAAAATTATGATATCATTATAATACAATATTAATATTAGTCATTTGATTTTCAAACCTTTTTATTATTATTATTATTATTATTATTATTATTATCATCATCATTATTATTATTATTATTTTACTTTTTAGTCTTTAAATTTTTTAGTTAATTCTATTTAGTTAAAAAAAAATGAAATTTAAATAAAGTATATCATATATATTTATAAATCTTGTACTATTATAATAATTTATTAATAAATCAATAAAAATAATTCCAAAAATATTTATGAATAAAGTAATTATTACAATGGAATATTTAATTTTATTATTATTAATTACAAGTTTAATTTAAATAAATTAATTATACTTGATATCTTACACACATTTTTCTTATCATATTTGTGTTCGTAAGCTCCTTTGAATTCGTTCAATTAAATGTTGATGTAAACAAACTACAACTACGTAGTCCTACCCCTGATAGATTGACTCCGAAATAATATATTCAAATTATAAGAAAATCGAAAGAAGCTACAATTGCAGAATTTATACCTTCAAAATTTTTATTTGTTCGCGTATGTCGATAAATTGAGAATATGATTCAAGTAATAAATGCTTGAGTTTCTTTTAGATCCCAACTCCAAAATAACATTTGCACGTAAATGTGTGTATATATATGTATATATGTATATATATTCCACTCATACTAATTCGAGAAAAGAAAATAGGTTAGGGGCAGGAACAGGAACAGGATGTGAATTATAATTTTTGTCTCCGACCTCATTTAGCTAGGAAAAAAATCTTTTCCACTCCATCTCCACATAGCCGATGGAAATATGATATGAGAAGAGGATTAGACTGAATTCTCTGTCCAAACCACCAAGGAAATTCCATCATCCACATAATTGCTTCTTCTCACCCTTGTTTTTCTCGCTTTAGATGTCCTAAACAGATTTGCAAATTATATTATGTTATAAAGTATGTCATACATTAGTTCTTGATTACGGTTTGGTCCCAGCATATGTCGCGATTTTTATAATTGTTTGACGTATGTGATGTTATGGGTATGCTATGATGTCAGATATGATAGATGCAAGCTATGTTATGTTATAAATGTATCGATTATGTTATGTTATCGATGTTGTATGATACATAAACCTCTATATATCATGTTATGTAATATATGTTATAAGTTCGCTCAATGCCATGTATGCATGTCTCATAAGACGTTACATCATGAAACGAAGGGAGGTATGATTTGCATCATACGTAATATGATATGAATTGATATTATGAACTTTATGCATCTTGATACTTCCTATCATGACGAGTATAGACGTATACATTAAGATATCTATGTTTCACCATTATGTTATTTGAGCTCCTTTCCCTCCTTAGTTTTGGCAACATGAGCATGTGCTGACTGAAGGGTAGGCCAAACGAATACGGGTGGGTCTATGCACGTGCGTATGGGCCGTGTACATCCAATTTTTACCTAGACTGGAAAGTAGAATTCAAGGCCATGAAATGCTTTTATGAAAAGATAAGTTCCACCATAAATACTAACGTTTGCATTTCCCGACTCTAACAGTTGAGCTACTTACCAAGTATTTTTAAATACTAAACCCACGTGCTACGTTTTCAAGTAAAAATAAGGCACTCCTGTAACGACTCCATTGCTTTGTTTCTGCTATTCGATTAATTTTTACTTTTAATTGAAATAAATATTAGTCGATGTCAAATTTGTCAAATTTATCAAATCTTTGTTTATTTGGATCCAACAGATCCAAAAGTTATTGAATTTTTTTGGTGGAAGAAAGTGGACCCACACACCCATCCCTTCAATCCTATCAACATTCCATCATACTCCAATCAAAATCAGTCATCATCATCACCATCTTCCCATATCAATTTTAATGACATTTTCTTATCATTGCTCTCTGTCCTAATCTCTACGGCCACAATACTACTACTACTGTCATTCCAAACCATATGCTTTCTTTCTAGACATTGACTTCTACTTCAACTTCAAGAAAACAAGCAAAATTTTCAAAAATAAAAAGAAATATAATGTCGAATTACATATCGAACAGGTTGTAATATACGACGAGATTCATGAATCAGATAAAAAACCAATCGAGATGGAAGTCTTGAGCTTTTAGGTACAAAGGGGAAGGGAGAGGACATTAGGAAGGTAGGTTAGGCAGTCACAAAAGAAGCATGATGGAATAGAATTAAACATATACCAAAATGGTAACAGTCAAACTTGACTCTGATTATGATAGAATACTACAAACACACCAAAACGCATCCAAAACCAATTCTCTTTCAGTGGGATGCCACTGTTTTTCTAAACTTCTAACTAAGGAATTCTTACCAGACAACTGCTTGATAGGAGTGGCTCTAACTAACATCTATGACTATAAACTTCTACCCCATTCATATAAAACCTCTTAAAGCCCCAAGACATGGAGAATTAAATTACCTGTTGCCATAATTGACTCCAGGAAGCATCTTTGATGGAATCATGAAAAGACAACTTTTCAGCCCAAAAAAGCTCGAACAAGCTACTCTTGAGCTCTAGATAGATATCCTTTGTAGCCTGCAAATCTACCTATTAGTACCTGCAGATATCCTTTGAAGAGAGCGTTTCCATATGAGGAATAATATAATAGGAATAACACTGACAAAAATCCTTTTCAATCAGAAACCCTTTCTACGAAACAGAACATTACAAAACAGTAACTGACATGCGAAAAGAACACATGGTGTTCTTAGCCAAAATGAAAATTTAATCATGAAGTGTGTACCCTTCACCAGAAAAGCAACAACCACTAACCTTACAGACGACCAGCACCCGTTTGATTTGAGGATGTGCCTGTCTGACAATTGCAATGAAAATTACGCAATTCTTCTCATTTCCTCCATTTCTAAGCAGTATAGACTTCCGAAGAGAGAATCTTAAATATTATGATCAGGTTTACATGTGCCCCTTAGTAGAGCGTGCAACTACAAAAGAAAATTCCTGATGGACTACATCGAAGTCTCCGGTTACATTTGAAGAAGAAAAAATTCATATCCAGAGAATTGCTGCAGCCTTCGAACTCCAACCATTTTGTCACAACGAAAAACTACACAAACTTCCACGATCATTCTGCACATTGTGATCAATTACCAAACAAGTCATCATCACTGTCGTTGATATTGGCCCTGTTATTTTCTTCGTGGTTCTCAGTGGAAGCTTTACCAATCGAAACTTTAGGAGGGGAAGATGGTTTATTAGCAGTACCAGAAGAAGAATATGCCCAGGATGAACCCACATTTCCTGAAAATGATTCTCCGTAAAGGTCATCATAAATTCCGCTTTTTGATGGATTTTTTACCCTATTCAAGATTTCTTGTAATTTACCAGTCACGCCTTTTGGACAGATATTATCTCCCCTCAAAGAAGACTGCTCCTTGCCTTTTGGTATTATGGTAGTCTGCACCAGAGACTCATATTTCCCAACTAAACTTCCTTCTTTAACACCTATTGGACCAGGTTCCGTCCCTACATCTGCACCATCTGAAAACCCCACAACTTCAACCAGCTCCCCTCCAAGTTGATCCCTGAAAGCCACTCTCATCTTCCTAAGCTTTTTGGTAGGTCTTCCATGCTGTGCATCTTTTGCACTTGCTGGGTTGTTGTCTTCAGATGATGAAGGCAGGCCAGATTTGGTAAGACCTAGGCGATTTAGTAGTGTATTATAAGAAACAACAGCCTCCTCATCAGATGGATCAGGAGGTGGTGGTAAATCAAACTCGGTGGGCAATGGGGGACGAGCAAAAAGTGCTGCATTATTCTTTCTCAAGATATAAGTTCTTGTTGATGCAGCAAACCGCAAAGACTGTCCTGCTTCTAGCTCGACCGGAGAGTCTTTAGTCAATCGCTCATTAGCCACAAAAGTTCCATGAGCAGATCCCAAATCAATTACATATATGCTGCAAAATCAACTAATACTGTTTAATTCATATGGCCATCAAAAAGTATCTTTTGATGTTGAAAATTCAGTAGTGCAAAAATTAATAATTAAGAAAGAAATAAAATCAGATGGCTGCTAAATCGTTTTCTAAGCAGGTCAAGAAAACCATCCCTTTTATGTACTAGCAATTCTCTAAACATTTAACTGGTTAGTCTATTCTAGAGGTAATGCTTGTGTAATCCATGAAAAAAAAAAAAAACTGATTTTTCATAAGAAACAGAGAGAAAAATAAAAGATATACAAGAGAATACAAAAAAGACAGCCCAACAAAAGGAGCTCAACAAACTACAAAAAGGGACCGCAATCCAAAAGAATAAAATCTAAAGAGTCCAACAACCTACATAAAGGACGTCAATCCAAAAGAATAAAATCTAACAAATAACTATAAAAGGACTTAGCCAATGATGCCTACTAAACTGTGGCATTAAAACTAAAACCTCCCACAACTCCCCCTCGAATCTCTCACCTCCTCTCAAATATCTTATAATTCCTCTCAAGCCAAATCCCCATAATGATGGCAAAAGAACAGGTCTTCCTAAAGATTTTGCCCTTCTTCCAAAAAGGGGAATTCAGCAAAACCTCCTTGATCATAATCCTGCAATCACTATTCTGCACCATGGACATTCTGAAGACATTGAAGAACTTAGATCAAATCGACAAAGCAACCTAGCAACTCCAAAAAGTTATGGTCAAAGTCCTTCTACAAACCCCTAATAAGATAGTTCAGTTGAGAGGTGAGAGAAGAGAGAACGGGAGGAGAGATAAGAAGCAGAGAAAAGCAAAAGGGAAAGAACGAGAGAAGGGTTGAGAGAAGAAGAAATCTAAGATTTTTAAATAATAAATCCACTTGAGAAAACCATAGTTTTTGTCGGACAAGTCTTTTTCAGCCTTTCATGTTCACCATTAGTCTTCACCACGCACTCTAAAGTATTAACGTTCTCATGTAAGACCTGAACTTAAATCTCTCTGAAGATCTTAACCTTCCAAAGTGAGAAAAATGGAGTCAATAGGGGAAGCGAGAAAACCCTCAGATGTTACAGGAGAGAGCTGGAAAAAAAAGGCCTTGTGAAGGACAAGAGGTCAAACGAGAATCACTCCTCCACATTTAACATGGAAGTACCTCAAAGGCAGCAAAAGCAAAGCAGAAAGTTCTGATAACTCGAGAGGAACCCCATAACAAAAGCCACAGACTACAACATTAGATCTGGTACGGATAGGGGAAAGAGAACAAAACCTTGCATCTCGCTAAGTACCTAATTGAAAAAACATTTTTACCTTTTCAGACTCTATATGATAGATAGGTCCTATAAAATAAATATATGCTTTTGACATTGTCATGGACACCTATTATCATTTTCATGTTCAGACCAATACAGTTCAATTATGAGCCTCTCAAGCTCTAAATATCACCTTTGAACTGACAAAAAAATTAACCCTTTTTTCATTAAACAAGAAATTAGACAACAAAAATTTATACTTAACAATCACCCCAGGAAGTCTCAACACTTTTGAATTACATGTGTTGAAATTATCAAAGGATAACAACATCGCCAAAAAAATAAAAAAATAAAAAAATAAAAAAATAAAAAATCAAGAAAATTCATTGATGCTTTCTAAGTCCGGGCCTTCAGAGGTACCTAATAATTATGATTGATATACCACTAAAACAATCCAACTATTAATACAGAGGACAGGGATGAATCAAGTAACACTAACAGCCACTTAATAGACAACTAGTAAAATAAAGCACACAGACTTCTGTACGTAATTCTTGCTTCAAAAAAGTGAAATTGGTGTAACAAGGGCTATGTCACTTGAAAGGCTTGCATGAAGGCCATGGACGGAAACTACTTACAAAATCCAGCAAAAAATTCCTCCCCAAACAGACCCAAACTCCACAAATTTAGCTACAAAAGGGTTGCCGATTAAAATCAATACCAATGGCCAATTAATTTGACGCCCTACAAATATGTAGGGACAGAAAATTTCCATTTAGTATGGTAAGCACAGGACCTTCCTAAAACATAATAACTTAATATCCAACCATAACACACAATTCTACCCTTCAACCAATTTCTCCACGCTCCTCCAAAAAGTTCAATTTTCCTAACTACTGAGCCCACAGTAGAACCACAGTTCACCGATGATGCAGTAGGGAAAGGCAACTCAAACTCACTGGCTGATATTGCCTACAACCATCAACCCATCACAATCACATGATTTATAGTACATAAAAAGAATGTCCACAGCAGCTTATGGCATACACCAATTTGCCAATTCCACGAATCCAATTTAGTACCCTTATATGGAGGTGGATGGATTAACATTCAAAGGGCTCTTCAAACTTATCATCTCCAACATTGATTGCACAAAGAATAGATTATTCACATCTACCATCACCAGGAATACCTCATCTTGTAAAAGAAAAGAAACCCAACATGAGGAGCTAACAATAAAGACAAAATTGAGAGGCGCCACCTCATTCCAGGGAGGTCTTTATAGGAACTCACAAAAACAAGATGTGTGTTTGTTAATGATCCCAAATCTGCTCAGTAAGCCCATTGTTTTATCACATTTTAGTCGCTAGAGACTCATCAGCCAAGTGGATCACACTGCAAACAGCTTAGTTTTATTCTAAACATGGAAGAAAGTATATTTGAAAGAAATTGTAGTAACATGTTTTCATTTATGGATTGGATGCACCCCTACCACGCCTAAATCTTATATTTCAAGTGAAGTTAGAGCCTTAACTAGCATCAAGTAACTGAGTTATATAGTTTCTACATTGGTTGTGCTAATGTGGTGGAATGGAACCACGTTATCTTGCTCACTTCTTTGATCACAGAAAACACAAGGGAGCATTTCCATCTTCTCCCTACTCGCCAAAATCTAAACACCTTGGTGACAGACACTACCAATCTTGCAACTATGACCATTCCTTCCTCCATTTGTTTTATGAACTCCTCCTTGGATTTCACTCTTTTTCTTAATAAAAGTGGTTTCTTCTCCAATAGCATCTTCGCTCTTGTGAGTCCTTAAGATCCCAGTTGAAGTTTATTCCCAGATATCTGATTTCCCTTTGTTCATTGACTCCTTTAACAACATTTTTCCATCTTATAGCCATCGTGCCTATCTTCCAATGTGATTCTAGAGGCAATCATCAAACTATAAGAGTTTGAATTTCTTTGACATGATTATTTCTTTTACCAATTCTTCTACAACCTTATGAGTGACCTCCTTACAGGCTACACCAACGCACCCCAAAAAAAAAAGGAAAATGGGAAAAGTCACTCTATTTATAATCACTATTTATAATTATTAATCATCTTACTCAACAAACTCGAAAATTAAAAAATAATAACTACCCTAATGTAGGTTTTTCATTGTGTCAATGATGAGAACATGAACATCACAACGTATCAAGAATATTTACAATTAATTCAAATTTTAGAGAAAAATACTTTATATATAAATAACCTGTAACCTGCAATCAAATTCAAAGGACTAGTAATGGGTTAAAAATTAGGAAATAAAACAAATAAAATGATATTATTGCCAAGAAAACAAACATCCAACCTTCCATTCTTATGAGGAATAACAGCAGCATGTTGGCGTGATACAGACTGGTGATCAAGCACAAAATCGCAAGTATGGAATTGTCTCCCAAAAATGTGTCTCCGCCTATCCAGATTAATTCGATCTATAACCTCACCATCCTTTAAGACTTCAAGATAATAAACGCCCGCACGTGGTTCAATTGCCCAGTCAGGAGGCTGCCAAGTGGACTGACTTCCTCCAACCTGAGTTGATTGCTGAGTCTGCCCCACTAATGGTCCTGCTTCAGGTCCAGTAAGTTTTTTTGAATCATGGGATTGATGTTGGTCAATGGATTGAAAGTGCGAAGATCTTGATTGTGAATATTGAACGAGTGGTTGAATGCCTTCTTTACCAGAAGATTGAGCAGAGTCATGTGAAGTAGAATTGACAGTTACAGAGAACGGTTCCAAGGTCTGAGCCTTCTTAAATCTATCGAGGCCACTTCTTCCATACATTTTCTAATCTCTATCACTTACAGATTAAATAAATGCTCTTAGGCTGAGGTTTATTGTAATTGAAGCACAATGTGACATCAGCATCGAACTTCAAATGGTCCACAGACCTAACAGCACATATTTTCACTGAAAGAAGAAAACATGAATCATCAACTCTTTCAATTTTTTTTTAACTTCATTCAAAGTCTAACTGTATCAGACAACACGCGACTGAAATAAACAAAATAATCAAAAATAAAAATGGCATCGCAAAAGTCACAAGTTAATAACAGTCACAGATCTAATAGTGTATGCAAAATTGGAACTGAGCACAACACAAAATCTTGCGGTAGGGAGCATAAACAAGGAGAAGGGAGAGAGTTAAAGTTCCAACAATTTCGTTCAACTAGGGCAATAAAAATGAAGAACTTAGACATTGATCAGAGAGTAGAAACTCAATGCTGATGTTAAATTGAAAAGAAATTGTTGAAGAAGTTAGTAGAACTGAAGTTTCAAAGAGTAAACTGAGGACATCAAAGAAAAATTGAAGGAGAAAGAACGTAGTAAATGAAGAAAACAGTGAAGCTCCTTGAATTGAATTCGATTTCATTGATAGTTGAAATACGTCGATTGAAGAGAAGAGACAAAAGAGGGAGAAATTCACCTGTGATAGGGTATCGGTTGAGAGAAGGGTGAAGTAAGAAGAGGAGATTTGTGGAGAGTGAGAGCAGCGGAGTCCCTGATATCTCCGGCCGTCCAAGTGGCGGACGGTGGCCTGCCGTTCTTCCTTGAATCGCCCTATCTTTCGGCTTATGCTTAATGCCCAAACCCAAATCGCTCTTTCGCTTCTCTCTCTCTCTTCTCTCTCTGTTGTCAAAGTTTTCCTTCAAAATAAGTTTGTTTCCAATTTTGGGTAAATTAGAGAAATTATTAACCCTCAAATTTAATTTGTTTCATTAATATTCTTAAATTAAAAATTTTATTTAAAAATATTATTTGTTTTAAAAATACTCTCAATTTTCACGAAAATTCATTAAAATGTCTTTAAAACTTTTTTAAAAAATAAAATTTGTATTGCATGTGATAAAAATTGTTAAGGATTTTTTTTTTAATTGAGGTTAAATTAAAAAAAAAAAAAAACTTTTGAAATTCTTATATAGATCCAGTTGAATACTATATTCTGTAGTGAATAAGATTATGAATAGAAGTCTGTTCGTTTTTAATGTATTATCAAATATTATCTCTTGTGCATGAATTTAGCAAACAGTAAATTATATTTAAAAAAATACCCTTGAGAAAATGTGTTTCAAACGTGCATTAAAATAATTAAAGCATTTATTATAGCTACACAAAAACGCTATAAAAATTTTCAAACTTTTTATAACATAGGTTGTCACGACATACAAAAACCGCTACAAAAGATCATTTTTCGTAAGTTATTGTTTCTAATATATTTCAGTGTCAATACAAAATTTATAATTTAAAATATATACAAACATGATAAAGATAATTTACAAAAATATCATGCTTGGGTACGCCTTTCTAAATAATTTAAAAACATGCAATTTAACATAATAATTTCAAATAATAAATTCTCATGCTCGTCACTCTCGTGTTACAGCCTTGCTCTACCTAAAAAATCATTTTAAAACCGTTGCGTGAGGTTCTCTTCTATTGAGGTCAAATATGCAAACGATTATATAGTTCATCGATTAAAATCAAGAGATGTTGATGGTTGATTACTTGTAACACGGTGTGTAATCTACTCATCTAAAATAGTTTTCAGCAAACACTTCTTAGTGACCAATAGCGATTGGTTACCCGATACACACAATGTCTAACCCTTACCATGAAAATAATTTTCAACAATCATCCATGTGAACAATAGTGGTTAGTTGCCTGATATACACAGCTTAATCATAGCATTCACTTATGTTGTCTCAAAACAATTATTTTCATGATCAATAGGCATGACAACAAACAACACCATGACAATCCATATAATGACATACACATACAATCGTATTTTAGAAAACAAAACAGTTTAGTTTCAATAGGAAAGTTTCTTACTTGAGATATATCCCTTAATGGCTACTAGACATATTAGTCGAGCTCCGACTTAGACCGAACCAAAATTAACATATCTACAAATGAATCGAAATTGCACAAGACATAACAATTCCAAAATTTTTTGGGCTTTATCAGTCATCGTTCTCTTATGGAATATGTGAGCACAATTCCTACTTTCCAAACGCAGGTCGTTAGTTGCTGCTTTGACTTCCAACTTTGGTACCTTGGTTACGATATTGAAAGTTAGAGATAAATATTAGTGGTACGTCAAATCCAGAATCAAGATTGGGCTAAAAGTATCAAGTCTAACGAAACTAATGGTTCACTCTTTTAGGTGGCGACGACAATAGTCGATGGATGGTTGCGGTGCACAGTGGTGATAATGGCGAGATACCAGTGCTTGTGGCGATCGATGGGTGGTTGCGAAGACCCACAAAAAGGGAGGACAAACATAGTGCTTCCAGGTTTGCTTCGATCGAGGATAAAAACCTATATCAAGTATCAAAATTAGGTACTATAACAAATGTCATCACTATCGGAGAAGATATTATGATGATAGGGAAATGTAATGATAACTCTTCAATAAAAGAGCTATGCCGAGCATTTTTCTCAATAATTTTTGCATACATCATTTATTCTAATTAGTAAACATGAAATAGTCGGTCGTGGTTCAACGTAAAAAGGTGATCCACTTGTATAAATCTTTTGTAGAGTGATAGAGATTTTATGTTGATTTTATAGAACTTGAAAGCAACCTTATTGACGATGATATGTTTACATCAATTGTTGAACGATGATGTTACAACAATTATGACAGCAAAATTTAATATAAATCTGCAAGTCAACTACCGAATAAAAAGCTTTCGGTGTGGACAAATGGGGAACTTCCATTGAAGAAGAAGAACAACTACGATAACTCTCTAATCTCGTACTTTCTTTTCTTATTTTATTAATTTTGTATGACTAATATGTTGATTCCTCTGTATAAATAAGTGGGTATGGACAGTTAAACCTTATAGGGGAGGGCGGAGAATTATATATTGTCTGTGTTATTTCAGTTTATTAAAGAGTTATTATTAATAATATATATGTTTGTTTAGTTAGACACTTTATATACATAGTTGTTTCTCTTATTCGTAGGAAGAGAGAGGAAGAAAATCCTCTTTAATACTTTAGTTTCGTATATAAAAGTAATTGAAGGGTTACGAATATTCTTTTTCTATAATATTGTTAACAAAAATTACAAAATAATTATAGAAGTAATCACTATGCATGATTTTGAGATGAGAGCTTCCGAATCTATTAAAAATAGCTAAAATTCACCACGTAGTTCGGTAACTTTTCTATTTACTCTACATTCGTTTAAATACTTTTTCTTCTTGATACTTAAATTCCCGTTCGCTTAATTTTTATACTTAATTTTCAATAATAAAAGTAATCTAAAAGAATAGTTTTACATAAGGAGAAATAAATGGTTGGTTTTACAAATTTACCTCTAAGGTAAATTATCAAAGTTCTATTAATTGATTAAAATAGTTTAAATTAAAATACTTAAAAAGTTTTAGTGATGATTTGGTTAAATTTAAAGTTTAAATTTATTAGTATTAAGCCTCCAATAAGTCAAACATCCATTAACAAAAATTTAAAATTTAAAAGTTGGAGAATCTATTTAATATAAAATTAAAAGTATTAGACAAAACTAATTTTAAGACTAAAAAAGATTTAAAATACCTTTTATGTTGTTTATAATAATTTTTTTGTATTTTTTAAATTTGTGTCTTATGTTAGTCGACCTCATTGGAGTAAACCCTAATTTGAAAGGTTTGTCAATTAATTATTTGAATCCGTTGAATAATTCTTCGGGGTGAGAGCAAATCATACCGCAGGCTTAAGCCTCGACACAGGTGGCGTTCTTTATTAGGATTAATAACACCACGATTGTCTGATACTCTCTCTGGGAAAAAAAGGTTTTAGAAAATGGGGAAAGATAATATTTTAGAAAACATTTGGAAATTGATTTAAGAAATAACGTATAACCTGGTAAGAAGATCTGACAACTTAGTCACATCTCACTCTATTAAATTGTGAGGCATTTTAGTCTTGACAGATGTAGACATGATTTTGGCAAACGGTCATACGCCCCTAGATTGACGTAACAAAACTAGTAAACACCTATCTAACATAAAAACAAGTAAAAGAGGTTTGGAGCGGGCACGTGCACAAGCAACGCACCCTGGACAAGCATGACTATGCCATTCGACACACGACAAGGCATTGGACAAGCTAGCCCTGACACTAACCTATTGAAACCTTATATTCCAAAAATCAAAACAAACAAGAAAAGTCACAAGTCCTTATCCCTAAAAATGTCTCGGTCTTAGATCAATAAAAAAATTGAACTAAAAACATATCGTTACATGATTTACAATGTACAACGAATTAGCATTCTCATGCACCATAAAACAACCAAGAGACTTCTACATGACATTCGGCACACAACAAGGCGTTGGACAAGCATAGCCGTGACACTAAACTCCTGAAATCTTATATTCTAAAAATCGAAAAAGTCACCAGTTCTTATCCCTAGAAATGGCTCGGTCTTAGATCAATCAAAAAATTGAACTAAAAACATACCGTTACTTGGTTTACAATGTACAACGAATCAGCATTTATGTCTCATGCACCGTAAAACAACCAAGAGACTTTATGTCTCATGTACCGTAAAACAACCAAGAGACTTCTACGTGATGATTCGCCATCACTAATAACACCTGCTAGTAGATCCTGCCTATCAATGAATGATTACAAACAACCTAAGGGTATAAACTAATGAACAAAGAATGTGACCATGGCCACGTCGAGACCAAGTATTTTACCTATGCCATCCTCATCGAGAGGGGAAGCACTGATAACAACTCTCCAAGGGGCTTCTGAGTTTCAACGCAGCAACTCTATGCAAATGTAGCACCAACTTCCAGCTGACTGAGATAAAAAAACCAGGTTTCCAAAGGTCAAAGCAAGCTCCATTCCATCAAATTTAAGCATTCACCTCAGAGTTCTCTCTCCGACCAATCATATGAAGCAAGTAAAGATTTCAATACGTGCTAGCCAATCAAGCTTGAATCAGCTAGACGTTTAGCTGAAAAGAGAAGCAGAATATCACCCAGCATCAAAGCACCAGCTCTCCCCTGCGCACGTTTAAATCTCCACGAACATTAGATTGAAGCACTATTTTGCTGCAGATTCATTCTCAACGAGTTCAAAAGTCGCTTTCAGACGATCTTGTAGATTTTTTTGGATGTTTTTTGTAATCCTTTTCTGATTCTTAGTGCTTTTCTGCCAGGCCATTCCAAACGATACTAGTACGCTGCATCCCTTCAACTTAGAAGGTAAATCCTCAATTTGATATCTAAGGTGAACCTGCAAGGAAAGATGCATTGAACAAATCAATGAGCTCCAGAGTTTTTCAAAAAGACAGGCAAGATAATAACTCAATATTCATACATTGAAATAGTCGCCAAGGGGAACTCCATGAAGAGTCAAGACCTCTTCAACGAGCCAACCATTTTTGTTGGGAAGTGAGTATCTTTGTTGTGTACTTGTCACTTCCACTCTGTAGTGGGAGATACGTTTGTCAAAAATATAATATATTTGCCTCTCATAAACATTCTCCTTCTCTGATTCCCATGGAGTAAATGAATAATTAAGGCAACCAGCTTTCTCCATAACTTTGCGCTCCAACTCAGCCCCATTAAATAGCTCCATAGCAACGCTGGTCTGGAAGCACCAGCAGAAATATTGTTACAACATAAAATAAACATGGTAGTATAGTAATGTGCAAATCAAGTTCATGTGCACAAAATTAAGAGAGAGTGAAAGAGGGCTTACAGGAACAGAAAGTGTGGAAGAGAGAACCTCAGACATACTGACTTCAGTGAGGCCCAAAAATGATCCACTCTCTTCAGATTGTAAGCAGCCTTTAGCTTCAGAAGATTCTTCTTCGACTATTCGAACTTTCTGCTCTGGACTCAAAGATTTGGCCTTCCACAGAGCCATGATTGTCCTATAAATCAATTCAGAGTTACTTTTTTTTAAATTTTTTTATCAAAGGAATCAGATGCAAAAGTTATTGGAACATTGTTTCTAAATGCCTGAACACAAAGATTGCTTCCCTACAATTTGGGGTGGTAAACAATATGAACTCATGTAACAGCCTAAGTACTCTGCTAACAGATATTGTCCTAGGTTTCCCTTTCGGGCTTCCCCTCAGGGTTTTTAAAACGCATCTGCTAGGAAGAGGTTTCTTACACCCTTATAAAGAATGTTTCATTCTCCTCTCCAACCGATGTGGAATCTCGCAGTTCACTTTTGGGAAGACCCTATCAGTCTTGTCAAGGGTGCGAAATACTTAAGAGCAAATCAAAGAGGCTAATTTCAATCATCATTTGCCATAATCAGTTTGTCTTCATAAAGGATAGACAAATTCTAGGCTCATTTCTAATGGTTTACCAGATAGTCGATTAAAACCTGAGAAAAATGAAGCAGCGGTTGTCAAAAGTGATTAAGGTGAAAGCTTAACGTAATGGGATTTCCCATCTAGGGAAGTGTTCTCCGATGGAGAGCTGCATATGTAACACTAAGGTTTAGCCTTTAAAATAATTGAAAAGACAAACTGAAGTTAGACTAAAGACATCCAGGTGCTGAGGCAAGTGATAACATCTCACTATTTTCATTTTAGTTTAGCTCATTTCTTGAGCCTATTTGGAGCGTGGGCGGATGCTAAATGTTTGCAAGGTTTTCATATTGGAAGAAACAGTGACATCTGTTAGATGACTATTTTATGTTCTAATGCACACACGAGCTCGAAACCTCCTTCAGATGCTTGAGCTGGCTTCAGGGTGAAAACTAACTAGCAGAAAACTGTGATCACTGGATCCACATTAGCTAGCAGAAGATAGAAAATCAGACGATCAAACTCCAGTAAACTGATGGATAGTGGCTCCTAACCTATCTGGGAATGCTGATTGGAGGAAACCCTAGAAAACTAGAAAAATGGTTCAACTATCTCTCTCTCTTCAAGAATTACTGAATGAAGAAGTTCGAGGATATCAATTTGATGGGATTCAGTTTTACCACCACTACAGATTGGAGATATATTAAATCTGTATGATGCCTACCTCTCATAAGAGAAGACAATGAGTGACGCCTAACAATTGATATCAAATAAATAAGTGATGTTCCATATGCTAATAGTCATGTATTCCAATGGAAATGATTTTCAGGAGAACAAAGGACCATTTTCTAGCAGCACAACGAGAGAAAAGAAATAAACATTAGGTGGACTCAAGGCTTTGTAAATATCCAATTATCAAAGTGTTCAAATTACAAGAGAACATTCGTGTATTTACAAAGCCCCTACTCCACCTATTACTAACTAAGCAAAACAACCAATCCTTAAAACTACTAAACAACCAAATGAACCACTACTAAACAACCTATTAAGTGATCCTAACATTCTCTTGTATTTAGAATCTTACTACAACATCCCACACAGTCCTACACATCCAAGATCCAATAATGTTAGGGAATAAATCTTTTTCTGGATAAGAATACAAGTACATATTTCTAGAAGAAAAGAGCAAAGAATTCCATTTGAGACAAGAAAATGAGTAAGTGCAAGTACCAAAAGAAAAGAGTCGACAAAAAGGTCACGACATGAGTAAAAAATCAAATGTACTGAACTAGCAAGCGTGTACGAAATTACCTCTGTGCTACACCAAAGGATACAAAGGAATGGAAATGAAACTTCAGTCTGCCTTCCTCATCTAGTGTCTTTGCACCGCTCCTTGCATCCATACCTCTACCTGGTCGGAGAGTGATAACAATAATTGGACTGCCCATTGATGAAAGAGTAGGAGCAACAACTTGAATATCCTCAATGTCCTCCCACAGGAAAAAGAATTTGGTCTTGTGCCCAAATATATTTGCATGGAAACCGATGACTCTAGCTGACAGAAAGATGCGCCCCTGGACAAAGCAACTAATTATTAGATGAAACTCATGAAGTATAATTTTAATTGCTGGATGAAAATAATCAATTAACTATGAAATAACTAAAGCACCTGAATTGGCATTTTACGTTTCAAATGACACGTAAAGTCATTAATAAGAAATTCTTCAGCTGGAAGCCCAAATAGTTTCTGAAAGGCTGAATTCGACTGAGGAGAACGCAAATTGAGCTACAATTCATTGCAACTAAAGGTGTTAGTATTTGAATGGAGAGAGAGATATCCAGTCAAGAACGTAAATTCTAAGGTAGAATGCTAGGCTATGTACCTTTTTCCCAACCTCTTTTTCCATTTTACTTAAATACTCTTTAGCAATATTAACATTGCTGCCTCTGGTATTATCCAAGAAAACTCTCAAGTGCAATTTGGATTGGCATGTTTGAGCCAACTTCCCCTGAAGGGGTACCCAAATGTCAGCCAAATCTGAGATACTAGTCTTGAGGAAATTAATCTCAGCATATCCCAAAGATGTAGCCTCATCAAAAGGCCCATCGAAATCATAAACTTCAACACCCAACACGGAGGGAGGTTCATCCATTGCATCAAATTCAAAAATTTCTGAAAGAAAAAAACGTCTGTGTAAGAACACTAGTGTGTATCAAGTATAAATTTAAGACAATAGTTTCTACATCAAAAATAGGTTTTCATGATTAATAACTAACAGGTATCAAACATATTACAAAAATACCATTCCATTGAGGATCAGATTTTTGGAACTTGATTGAGCTGTTTTTTGTTTTTCCATTACATGTAAAAACCACATATGGGTCAGATAATCCACTTGAATCAACTGCGGCTAAGCTACACCCTTCAATTAGAGCAACAGTAAGCAACCATCCATCTCCCTGTGCTTTGACTCCATGATCACTCCCTGTTATAAAGAAAGGCACCGCAATCAGATAGAGCTTGTAGTAACAAACCGGCTGCATGCGTTATACTGAAATTACCTTTTCGCAGTCTGGCTCGCATGAAGCGTGAAATCATCCCCCAAACACGTTCACCCTGCAGAACTAGGACACCACACACAATAAATTCGCCTATTGAATCAGGTAGGTCGAGCCCTACAAATTCAAGCCCCTGAATTGTGCTAGGTGCAGCCAGCCAAATATGTACAAGCACGTACAAAGCCATAAAAGTAGTGAACACAACAGTACAATTAGCAAAATATTGGACAGCAAGTTTAAAGGTTGACTGTTGTGGCGGTGCCTGCAAAGACGCCAAAACCTGTTCCTTGTTTGATCCAATAGTCTTTTGATCAACTGGAGGAACAGTCTGAGATAACAAGCTAGCATACTGATCAAAGTTGTCCTTTATACCTTGCCTGGCTCCATTCTCAATCATTCCTTTCATCATAGTGCTCTGCAGAAAATTCATTCGCCATGAAACTACCAGTCGTGAAGATTTTTCTTCTGATGGAAGCTCAGGACCAGGCGTTATGCAGTAAAGTATCTCTACTTTGAACGTGTTCCCATACATTACATCTGGAGTGCTTACAATAGCTAGAACTGCATAAACATTTCCATCAGCTTTTAAGTACGTTTGTTCCTCAAATGCTTTGACAGCTTTGATTAGTTTTGTTGGAGCCTTAAGATATGATACTGTTCTCTTTAAGCTTTCACCACCATTCTCAAACTTCCAATTTCCAAGTTGCAGTTCTGTAGTCCCCTGAAGGTCAGCCAAAGATGATAGAAAGCTTGAATCTGATGAAAAGAGTAGAGAATTGAGGTCAGATGGTGCAATGGCATACAATTGATCAACCATTATTCCTGGAAAATTCAATGGGGTTTCAGTTTCTTGATCTTTTGACTCCAATACTTTTATTGCTTCTTCAAATGTGGCCATAGAGGATTGCTCTCCTGAATTGACTTCCAAAACTTCAGAAGCAGGGATTTCAGATATCTCTGATAGGTCAGTAGCTCGAGACGAAATGAGTGAAGCAGAATCTAAATTTTTATGAAACATTTGAGCAAGACGACCAGCAAAGGTCTTCTGTTGAAAAGATCTATGTTCCTTCAACGAACTTTCTCTTTGCCTCACTGGAGATGGTGAGCTAGATTTGCCACTATGAGACCTCGACGGTGAACCCATTATTTCATCAGTGGAAGTCTTTGGATAAGATACATGACCATTAGAATTGAAGTCTACAAATGCTTTGGTTTGAGAAAAACATATAGCAAGAAGGATTTCACCTGCCAAGATTACAACAAAAACTTCCTCAACTCCTTTTCAGGAACCATATTTCATAACAAGAAAATGAACATTGCTCAAGGAGAATTTCATCACAATTTCAGCAACACAACCAAAAATTGGATCACACATCATGAAATAATCATCAACTTCTCAAAAATAAATTTGTAACGAAGAAACATGAAAAACTATGGAGAACAGAACATACCACAATCCTTCTGCTTGAACTTTTTGTTTTTAGGTTGAATAGAATGCCAAGTAGTACCAAGCGACCCATTATCAGAATTAAAAGCCCGCGAAATGGGTATCTTAACCTGTCCAACAAAATCATCATTGAAATACCTATCTTCATCCAAGACAGAAATCAATAGCTCCTCGTCAAGATCATCCACCCGGAAGCTAAACTCTTCCCCCCAACTTGGATTCAACGTCTTCTTAACCACCTTGGTCCTAAACTTCTGCCTACCAAGCTGCAACCGAACGTAGGGGTCACTAAATCCATTTAGATCCGTCGCTGGTAAATTCCGCGCCTCTATTACACGAACAGTAAGCTTCATATTCTTATACCCAGAACACATAGAATTCTACTCTCAGAGATAAATTGGAAACGGAAACAGAGAATTAGCGTGGCAATTAATGAAAGAAAGTGAAATGTTCGAAAAGGTAGACGAAAATGAAATCGAAATGGGGCGTCAACACCCGCGATGACCCAGTTAAAACAATGAGAATATAAACTAATTGGTGTTCATCCGAGCGCTGCAAGAAATTAGAAGAAACGCATTCGTAAACTGAAACAAGATGGGAAGAGCAGAAAATCCGGAGGAGCAAGAAATTGTTGAGGAAAAGATAGAGAAAAAGAGGGGAAATGATTTGGAAGTTGGATGAAGTTTAAAGTGAGCGAGACTTTTAGCCATCGTGATCGTATAATTACAAATTGCAAACCCAATTGCGCGTATACGGCTGCGCCTTCTTCCTTTCCGTTCCCCTTTCTCTTTCTTCCTTTCACGGAGCATATAGATTGGGCTCCAACATTGACTTTCCTTGTCCAATTCAGTTTTCTATGATTGCGCCACCAACCATTTATACAAACAACCTTTTTCTACCCAACCCCAATTTGGAGTGAATTAGGGTTCTTTTGTACGGTTTTCGAAAAAGTTCGATGATCCAAAAAAAATTATTTGAATCGAGTTTAATAAATAAAAACTTTATAAATTGGATTAATCGAACCCACTCGAATAAAGAGTTAATTTGTACAAAACCACAAATCTCTAGTATGATATTGTCCACTTAAAGCATAAGTTCTTGTGATATAAACCAAGAGACATCAATATACAATATACTTCAACGAAGATATGAAGAAAATGCTAGTCGCGTATGAATGTTACAAACTCTTGAAATGTCTCGACATGATCAATCTTGCTTGTGGAGTGATTCGAATCTCAAACAAATGTTCTTGCCTTGAGATATTTGCTCAACAAGAATCATTCAAGCTAGATATGATCGATCTTGCTTGTGGAGTAATTTGAATCTCAAACGAGTGTTCTTGCCTTGAGATATTCTATCAAGGTAATCTGAATCTTACTCCCCTTGTGATTTCATATCATTCAAAAAATATGAAACCAACCCAAGGGAAAGCTTTGATACCAAAATGATAAGGAAATCAGCTCAAGGGAAAGCTCTAATACCAAATGATATGGAAATCACTACAAGAGTAAGATTCGAATTACCTTGTTGATCAAATATCTCAAGGAAAGAACATTTGTTTGAGATTTGAATCACTCCACAAGCAAGATCGAAATTCAAGATCGGAGAACTATTCCTTGTTGGACACATTGATTGATTGAGCTTCACATATGACATCAACAACATTTCTTCTATCTCCTCAAGCTTAGCATAATGCACTTCCTTTACCATGGATGTCTGCCTCTTCCTCTACATCTTCCTTGAAAAAATTTATGAGCTCGATCACATTTTCTTCCACCGATTCTATTATCGTATGTCACATTTAATGCCTGTCCATCATCTACATGTTCATTCAGTCTTTGCTCATGTACCAGCAAGATGCTTTACAATTCATCTAGGCTCTTCAATCGAATATATAACAGTCAAATCTTGAGGTCATTGATCTCAAGATTTTTTCAATAATCACCACTTGTTTCATGTTTTTACCAAGAATTTTCATCTTATTTACAATGGTGAGTATTCGAGCCAAATATGTTGAGAATTGTTGGGAGAGGAGTCCCACATCGGCTAATTAAGGGGTTGATCATGGGTTTATAAGTAAGGAACACTATCTTCATTGGTATGAGGCCTCTGGGGAAACAAAAAACAAAGCAATGAGAACTTATGCTCAAATGGGACAATATCATACGATTGTAGAGCTTTGTGATTCCTAGCATGGTATCAGAGCAAGGTTGGTGTAGGTTGTCTGACTCTTAGAATTCTTAGTATGCTTTGTGATTTCAGCTTTGTCTGGTCTTCCACATCAGAAGCAATGTTTGCCTTGAAAACCACTAGACATGTTCGTGATGTTGTTCTAAAAGAAGAATAATAAAGAAGCATGACATCACAACATGACATCACGATGACTCAATACTTCCCAGCTAGCCAGCCAAGAAGCCATAGCTAAGCAAATGAGAGGTATCACGCCAAGAGTGAAAAAGAAGTGTTCTACACAAGTAAAAGTCGGAGCAACAATAAGTCACATGCCAAAAATGTTGACAAAGAAAGAAGTCACTAAGGAACTGCACAACCTTAGAGAGCTCGAACAACAACAAGAGTTCTCACAGAAATAAATTTTAAGGTATTTGTCACAATTACGGGAAGAAGGTGATACTAATTTGAAAGAGCCATGGTATTCTTAAGAGGAAAATTTGACCAATTTCCAACTAATTTCCAAGTCATACAATATTCCTTTGAGGCTTCATAGTGTCCCAAATTTGTCAGAAAATTTTCCAACAGATTTATTTAATTTCATAATTATTTTATTATGATTTATTCTCTTTAAAATAATTTTAAATTATTTGGAAGTAACTTTTCAAAATATATATTTAAATTGTAATAAATATTTGAAAATAAATAAATTGACGTTTTACAGACTAACATTTTCCTTCTATTAAAAAACAATAAATTGAGTTTATTAACAAACTTATTACAAGTTTTAGGATAAATAACCTTTTCATTTGATTGAAAATTGTGCTCTCGAGATGAAAGAAGAAGAAGAAGATACCGAGGCGGAGAATCATACTTGGAAATGGAAACTTGGTCCAAGCTCGGCCCCTCTCACACTATATTTTGAATTAGGGGCTTGCCTCTTTTTTCCTATCACCCGTATCTATCTCTTGTTAAGTGTTACCTGTTATGCCACTCTCATTCTTTTAAAAAAATGGTTGTGAACCTCTCTCTTCAATTAAAAGAACATCACCTGCAGACCATTATGAAAATTGATGCCTACCCAGTGTCAGAAAGTCCAAGAAGTTGGTGACCTGATAACAAGTGAGCCAGCAATCAAAATCCTGGTGAAACTATAACGATCCGAGGTAGCAAAATTCCTTGTAAGATAAGTTTCGACCTGCACGAAAGGCATAACAATCTGGGCACTGTCTCGAACAGAGTTCGATGAAATAGAGAGATGAAAAGAAATTGTTTGTTTCAATAATTGGTTAAACTAAAACAATTTATCAAACTAAAAACGAAAATTGGGAAATGTTTCAAATAAAAAGAAAGAATTCCTAAGAACTAGTTCATATAAAAACCTATATGATTTCAGTGTCTAGTAACCCTCCTAACAAAATGGGTTCAAAAAAGGCCCGAAGAAACCACAATTGGACTCCTAACAAAGTGCTTGCCGTCGGTCCAAATTAGCGTACCATAACCAATTTGACCCTCCGCCATAGCTCCGGTCATTGTCAATTCAAACCTCTTCTCCTCTCCAATCTTCCAAAACTTCAGAACCCTTGGCTTCACTGAAACCTTAACTCCTTCCGGCTGTCGAACTCTGACTCTATAAACCCCCGGCCTGCCAACATTCTTCAGCCTTCTTTTAAGGGTGACACTCCCAGTCAAGTTTTGAACCCCAATGGAAGGGTAATTAAAGTTAAAAATAGAACAAGAAATAGGGCACTTGAAATTTTCATCGGCGAATACTCGAATGTTCTTCTCCTTGTAGCCACTGGCACAGAGGAATTCTAAGTAATCGTTGGGGGAGAGGTCGTAGACGAGGCCGGGGTCGATGGCGCCAGTGGGGTGGATGTGCCCTGACCCATATATGAAGGGGGTGGCTGGAGCAAACATAGGGGAGCCGCCATCGAGGATGAGGTTCATTGTGTTGTCGCTAATTATGGCAGAGGTCATTATGGCGGATTTGATGGCGGCAGGGCTCCATTCGGGGTGGAGAGCTTTGAGGAGGCCGACAATGCCGGAGACGTGGGGACAGGACATGGAGGTCCCTGACATTGTTATGTATGGAACTGTTCTGTTGTCGAATGGCTCCCTTGTTGGGCTCACAGCGCCGGAGAATGCCGCGATTATGTTCACTCCCGGCGCTGTCACGTCCGGCTGCAAAGAATTAGAAACTCATGAGCTCTGTTCTTGATAATCTCAAATGGATGTTGTAATTCATAACCAAACCTTGATAATTTCCGGTGAAACCATGTTGGGCCCTCTGGATGAGAAAGCCGCCATTGTCGGAGAAGGTTTGGTATTAACTTTGGACGACGGCGGAATCAAATATCCCATCGGATTTCTGTCAAAAACAACAACAATTAGAGAAATATTCCGACAAAGATTCATAAAGAAGTAAAGAAATTGTAATTTGTTTACTTCCAAGAATTGATGTACGAGAAAACAGCTTGGCCGTCATTGTAATTGATATGGGAAGCTGGAAGAACATGGAGATCGGCGATGATTTTAAATCCACTAAACCTATCGTTGCAAAGAATCATTCCGACAGCACCGGCGAGGACGGCTTGCATTCCTTTGTCAATTCTCGAAGAGCCCCCTGTCAAGCAAACCAAGATCTTCCCATTCACTTTAGAATGATCCAAAGTTTTTGGCTTGCAGAGCATGGCGTCGTCGGCAGAGGCGGTCGTTGCTTTCGCCTGAGCTCCGGTTATCAATGGGTATAGCTTTCTTCTTGCTAATGGTCTCGAAAGGCTTGACCCCTAATCACCAGGAACAATTTTTATGTTCAACCAAACGAGGACAAATATGATACCTAGGTTAAGCAATAATGGAAGGGATATTTGCTTATAAAAATCAAATATAATATATACGTGAAATTATAATTCATGACTAAATATTCTTAAACAAACCCAGAAGCGTTGCCCGTTTCCAAGTTCAATGGGGGCTTGAAATTCACGGTCCAAAGTGCTAGCCCCAACCGTCAAAATCCATGGAGCAATATTAGAAGCACTCGCCATGCTCGGGCCGGAGTTGCCGGCAGAGCACACCACGGGGATTCCTTTCTTGATTGCAAGAAAGGAAGCAATGGCGATGGTATCATCATAGTATTCGGCTGGTGGACTGCCGATGGAAAGCGAAAGGACATCGACGCCGTCGTGGATCGCTTGATCAAATCCGTCAACAACGTCGATGTCGTAGCAGCCGCCGCTGTTATGGAACGGCCAGCAGACCTTATAGGCAGCGACGCGGGCCTTGGGAGAGCCGCCCTTGGCAGTCCCGATACCGGACCCAAATACGCTGACGCCGGAGACATAGCTGCCGCCGGCCGTCGATAGCGTGTGGGTTCCATGACCTACGTAGTCGCGTGTAGAGTTGACGATCAATGAGAGTTCATCTGTTAAATTGTGGGATTTCAAGTACGCGATTAGTCCCTGATTGAAATACTTTGCTCCGATTAATTTCCTGTGTTAATCATAATTAATGCAGTTAGTCACCATTCAATGTGAATTAAAAATAATAATAAAATATCAAATTATGATTAACAAGGGTACCTGTTACAAGGCACTGCATCAGGGGTTTTATCCATGCAGCCTCCTTTCCACCTCGATGGCACACCTCCAACTATGCCCTGTTCTCCAAAACTCTTGGACTCCGGCCATACACCTTTTTTTTTTTACAAAAAAAAAAAAAAAAAAAAAAAAAAAAAAAAAAA
>NW_019268560.1:551388-558836 GCF_002738365.1 Cucurbita moschata | reverse complement strand
AAAAAAAAAAAAAAAAAAAAAAAAACATTTAATAGACCTAACTTTTTAATTTATCCAAATAATCCAAATAAAATCCACACACACTTTTTTTTTTTTAACAAAAAAAAAAAACATTTAATTTACCCAAATAATCCAAATAAATTCCATAATCTTAACTAATATTTATGATTTAATTTAGGTAAATGGTCGATGAAATCCATTTATGATCTAGATTAGGTACATGGTCAGTAACGACCAACCCAAATAGAATTCACAATCAAACTAACCTTTATGATCTAAATTAGATATTTCATGTTAATTTGATGAGTTATATGAATAAGTAAAAGATAATATATATTTACCATGAACGAGTAAAAGATAATATATATTTACCATGAACGAGTAAAAGATAATATATATTTACCGGTGTCGAGATTGGCAATAATAACATCTCTTCCAAATCTAGCCTTCCTCCAAGGAGAAAAAGGGAGAACAACACCATTCTTCTCCAAATGCATGAACTCCCATGAATGAGTTGTGTGTAACTCTTTGGCTTTGTTTGGCAACACTGCTGCTACTTCTGGGTGCTCTGTCCCATAAATTATTATCAATTATTATTTAAATATATATATATATATATATATATTAAAATTAAAATAATTTGGTATTTACTTGCAAGCTTGGTGGCCTCCTCCTCCTCTAGAATTGCTGCAAACCCATTTATATGGTTCTTATATGAGTGAAAAATGGCATCTTTGGCCTTTTCAGAACTGAAAATTTTCAATTTTTATTAATTCAAAATAGTATAATAATAACTATATTTGATAAAAAAAAAAAAAAAAAATCAAACTTCAAACCTCCCCAACAAGGATCCGAGCAATTTGTGATGGGAATCGACCACTCTTTGAAGATCTACTGCTGATACCTCTAACCCATGTGAGTGAGATCCTAATAACACTATATAGGACTGAAATCCAAAAAAAATAAAATTAGGGTTCGTATAATAATACTTGTAAACCTAAGAAGAACCGTGATAGTACCTTTTTGAGAGCAATGATAGGTGATATTAACCAAAAAAACCCGAATAAAATAAGGATGAAATTAGGAAGGTTCATCATTTTTTACTCCCTATGAACTTAATTGTCACTGCTCCTATTTATGAAAAAGTTCGTCACTGCTCCTATTTATGAAAAAGTTCGTCACTGCACTCCTGTTTATAAAAAAAAAATTGCCACTCCTATTTATAAAGAAATTCTATTGAGAAAAATTTGGGATATCATTAAAACTTATTTTCTAATTTTAAACATTAATATGGGATCGTACTCATTTTTTTTCAAAAATAGAAAAAAAAAAATGACTGAATTTTCAAATCTCTCTCAGATATTTCCACGACTGGTTAGCTGATTTAGTTTTGATTGGATTGTTTTTGTAGGTTTTATTTAACGATTTGTTTTCAATTATTATTTTTGCTTTATTTACTAAATTTTAACATTGTAAGTATTTGCAATTATTTTAATTGGATCAATTACCGGTAATTTATTTATTTTTTAAATATTATTTAACCATTCTAATTAATTAATTAATTAATTTATTTATTTATTATTATATCATAATTTTCTTTGAATATAAATTAGTAAGGTAAAGTGTTAAGGTAGATATGAAAATTTCAAAATTATTAATATAAATGTTGGTTGACAAATAAGTTAAATGCTCGGCTTTCAAAATATTTTATTTATAAATTGAATGCCTAATTATTTTAAATATTTAAATGAAAATTATAATAAAATAAATATAATTTCTAAAAAAATCAAAAAGAAAATTGGAATGTGACTCTATACCAAATTAGAAACCACAAATCTCTCACCGCATGATATGCTCCATTTTGAGCAATGAGCTCTCACTTAATTTTAGTTTTCACAAAAGGCCTATAAGGGAGATGGTGTTATTTATCTATGAACACATGATCTTCCTCATTACTCTTTCATAAATTTTCAACATATTTAAGGTCTTTAAAAGAAACTCGATAATCCAAAAGAAACTCTCTATAAACTTAACCGTAGTTGGCCGTTTCCATTTTGTGACGACTCCTATCTTGGTGGGATCTATTAAAATTTCATCTTTAAACACTACGTGTCCCAAGAACGAAATATAATTTGTTCTCCCTTAGAATAGTTAGGGCTATTCAGAGGTGTTCTTGGTGTTCTTCGTCTGTTTTCAAGTATATCAGGATGTCGTCTATGAACACGATCACAAACGTGTCTAAGCACTCCTTGAATACTCGGTTCATTAATTCCATAAATACTGCTGGGGTGTTGGTGACGCCAAAGGACATTACCACAAACTCATAGTGACAATATCCGGTTCGAAAGGCTATTTTTGGTATATTTTTATTTTTAATCTTAATTTGATGGTATCGTGATTGAAGGTCTGTTTTGGAAAACACTGTTGCCTCTCGAAGTTGGTTAAATAGGTCCTCGATGCGGGGTAATGGATATTTGTTCTTTATCGTCCTCTTGTTTAATTCTCTGTAGTAAATGCATAGACGCATAGAGCCAGTTTCTTTTTAACAAACAACATTGGCGCACCTCAAGGGGATACAGTAGATCGAATGAAGTCTTTATCTAATAGGTCTTGTAGTTGTGATTTAAGTTCTTTTAGTTCTATTGGGGCGGGGCTTTAGAGATGGGTCTCGTTTATGGTTCAAGTTCTATTCCGAAATCTACTGCTCACGATGGAGGGATTCTCGGAAGGTTCTCTAGGAAGACATCTTGGAATTCGTTTACTATGGGTACCGAATCTATTTTTTCTCTTTTCCTGTTGTGTTCACCGCACAAGCTAGAATCGTTCACCCCCCTTGTTATACCAGGCGTATGACTTTCATCATCGATATTATTTTTGGGATGGTGCCTGTGAAGATTCCTTTAAACTTAAAGGTAAGTCCGTTTAGATGTGTAAATACTACCTCTTTCTTATGGTAGTCCATGCTAGCAAAGTTTTCGGCTAGCCTGTCCATTCCTAGTATGACATCAAAATCCGTCATATCTACTACTTTTAGGTCTACTTGGATGGTTCGTCCAACTATTACCACTTGTCTGTCTTTTACTCTATTTTCAGTAACCAGGTCTACTCTTGCTGGGGTACCGACCGACAATACATTCATCAAGGGCTCTACTACGGACCCTGCTTGACTAACAAATGGCAAAGAAACAAATGAATGGGTAGAACCTGAATCAAACAACGTCAATGCAAAGTGTCCTAGTATAGAAAGCGTACCTGTCACCACGGTGCCAGACGTTCCCGCCTCTTTACTGGTCGTTGCATATGCCCTGGTCTGTGCACGGGTTTGCGTGGTGGGTACTCGAATAACCACTCCTCTAGGGGGTCCCCTTAGGTTTCTCGCGTCCGTTCCAATACAAAATTGGGCCGTGTGACCTGCACGACCGCACGTGTAACATACCCTCGAGCCTGCCATATATCTGCCCCAATGTTGTTTCCCACATTCGTGACACAGAGGTTTTTTTGGTACTAGGTATCGAGGTACTGGAGGCGGAGCAGGTCGTTCGTCTTGATGTCGAGGTCTCTTGAGTGGCAGTTGGAATTTCTTGGGTTCGCCTCAACGGGACGTTTCTTTCCTACGAATGCCGTTGGCTCCGAGTTTTTCTCCTCTGGAGGTTCCTCGAGGGCCTTGGCCGTCCTCAGGGCCTCTTCGTAAGTTTTCGGGTTAAATGCCTCCAACATGAGGCGGGTCTTCGGGTTCAACTCCAACACAAATTTTTCTGTCTGTTTTTCTTCAGTGTGTGCTAGTGATGGTGCGAACCTCTTTAATCTCATGAATTCCTGCTGATCCACAGTGTGTAAGCCTTGGATCAGGTGGTTAATTTCTTGCTGTTTTTTTTATACGAGTTTTCCTTTGATAGCAGTATTTCAGGAAGGCTTCCTTAAAGGTTTCTCATGTTGTGATCCCCTCTCCCGGGTTGATATTCTGTTTGTTATCTGTTCTCCACCTTATGCGTCCTTTTGTAGTACATATGTCGCGCACGCTACTTTGTGGTCATTAGGGCACCTCATTGATTCAAAGGTCGTTTCCATGATTACTATCCACATCTGAGCTGATGTGGGATCTTCCTTTGAACCGATGAACGGACGGGGGTCATACCGTGTGAAGTCTTTTAACCAATTCGTCCCCCTGTCCGGTTGCAGATTTTTGGTTGGTTGTGTAGCCATCACATTAGCTGGTTGTGTGGCCGTTGCATTGGTTGGTTGCGTGGCCATTGCTGCGACTTGTTGCGTAGCTAACAATGTGGCCTGTTTTGTAGCCAACATTGTTTGCATCGTCATCTGGAGCGATTCTAAAATCATTCGTGTGGTGAGGTCCAATCCAGCCCATGGTGTAGCTTGAGGGGGCGGTGTGTGATATGAACCACGACCAAGGAATTTTCATACCTCAAGGTCCAATTACAAGAACGAGAGTCAAGAAGCTACAACAAACCTTGTACACTTATATTCAAGCTATGGTGAGCTCATCAAAGGAAAATCTAGAAGACTTTGGAGACCTCTATTATATGTTGTCCAAAGTTGAGCTTCAAGAAAGAGATGCATTAAATGCACTCTAAGTGACATTTAATGAACTCCATCTGAATTTATGAAACTAGTCTATGACTAATAAGCATATTAAATTCATTGCATTATTTAATTATAATTTAATTTTTAATATAGGAGTTTTTATATTGTAACCGACTTAATTTACCATATTCCACCATAGCCATTTTAATATGAAAGTTATGGGCATTTCTCATTTACTAGCCAATTTAATTTGAGAATTATGTGTCACATATAAAACTTTCTTTTCTTTGATTAGAGTCATCCCATTTTGGAATTAAAAAGAATAGAATTTCTATTTTTTGTAGCTTTCTTGAGAGCTAAGAATCACAAGTTTAGAAATGAATTTTCTTTACTCTTGATTTTGATCGTCAAGGTAATCCGTTCCATACTTTTCCTTGGGTTGATTCCATATCATTTGGTATTAGAGCTTTAGGCTTAAGATCGGAAATATGTTTTCTTGAGTTTATCTCTTTTGATTGTCATCGATGTATATATTTTCAGTTTGTGTAGCATGTTCACATTCCATCTTAAAAATATATAGCCAAAAAGAAAGAAAAAAAAAACATTATTTATGTTAAAAAAAAAAAATTATTTATGTGCTTTAATTCATGTTGACATATTTTATAAAGTGTTAGAAATGGAACACTTTGTTCTTCTCTAGGATCTTCTAAATCAATTTTCTTGCTAGTAAATTGATTAGATTTTGCCAATTAGTTACCGAAAAAAAAGAAAAAAAAATCTTATTGACGTTAAATGTCTTCTTTTTTACTTCTGGATTATTATATGTAGCTCTCATATGTTACTACATCTAAATTAGTCCTCATTCATTTTCTTTCTTTAATTCGTTTTTTTGTCGTTATTCAAATTGCTCCTTTAATACTCTTGTTTATGTGTTAAGTGTGCTGTCTATTCACTTTGAATTGCACTTAGCTCTATAACATAGCTTGTCTCATGTCGCAATTTTTTTTTAGAGTGTGATTTGCTTGTGCTCAATTGTGAGGGTGATTTTGTAAGGGAATGATACATTGATTCGAAGGTTGAGTGCTAAACACGAGTGAACACACGTGAGGGAGCGCTTATGAGGTCCTTTTTTTTTTCTTTTAACTTTCTTTTGTAGCCTGAAAAATCCAGACGACAATCCTAACATTACTAATGCACGATTGAAAGAAGCACAACAACGAACCATGGAAAGACTAATTCGAGGAATCGAAGAGTTGACAGATCGAATAGAAATATTGGAGATTCAAAATCAAGCTCGACACAGGGTTCCACCACCTGCACCCTCAACCAATATATATGAGGGCAACAATTCTGATCAACACGAGGATAATCCACATGCGGTTGGTTGTGGTTTGACACGAGGGAGAGACCATGGAAGAAAGTATCATAATTTACAACAACGCGTTCCTTATGATGATAGAATTGATCGTAACATGGGGAGCATCAAATTAAAACTTTCCGAGTTTTATGGCAAAACCGATCCAGAGGAGTACCTTCAATGGGAGAAAATGGTGGAGTCGGTGTTCAACTGTCATAATTTTAGTGATGAAAAGAAGGTACTGTTATGCATTGCTTAATGCAAACAATATGCTCAAAATTGTTGAGATAAATTGATGTGAAGTAGGAGAAGAAACCTTGAAGCACCAACTGATTCATGGTACGAGTTCAAAGAGTCCATGAGGAAGTGTTTTGTTCCACAATATTTTCAACGGGACATGGCGCAAAAGCTTCGAGCATTGAAACAAGGACAAAAATCTGTGGAAGATTATTACAAGGAGATGGATACATTGATGGATCGACTTGATCTTGATGAGGACATGGAGGATCTCATGGCGCAGTTTCTTAATGGGTTAAATACAAAGATTGCAGACAAGACTGATTTACAACCTTATTTTGATATCGAGGAGTTGTTGCACATTGCAATTAAGATAGAGAGGCAAATCCAACAAAGGTCTCAACGGTATTCTTCTAAAACTTTTTCCAATTCTACTTCTACCTGGAAAAAGGATAGTAAGAAAATTGATTATAAGCATAAAAATCAAGAGATTAATGAGAAGCCTCAAGCTAAATTTGAGAAAGGTGAGAGTTCTAGAATAGGGAAAGAAAAAGTAGAAAAGTCTAATTATCGAAGTAGGGATTTAAAGCGATGGAGATGTCAAGGGGTAGGACACTATAGTAGAGATTGCTCAAATGCAAGAATTATGACCATCAAGGGGGGAGAAATTGTTACGGATGAAGAGGAACATGACGACATAAATGAGGAAACTGATGAGAGTGAGGAGTTTAGTAAAGAGGACCCTACACATATATCTTTGGTTACTCAACGAGCTCTAAACACCCACATTAAGGAGGACGACCTAGACCAACGAGAGAACTTATTTCAAACTCAGTGTCTTGTTCAATCTATACCTTGTAGTGTTGTCATTAATAGCGGTAGTTGCACCAATGTTGTGAGTTTCATTCTGGTCAAAAGACTTAATTTAAAGACACAACATCCAAGACCCTACAAGCTTCAATGGTTGAATGATTGCGGGGGAAGTACGGGTAACTCAACAAGCTCTTGTTTCTTTTACTATTGGAAAATATTTTGATGATGTTTTATGTGATGTTGTATGCATGCATGTTGGAGATTTACTACTAAGGAGGCCTTGACTATTTGATCGTCGGGTACTCTTTTATTCACAATGGTAGAAAAACTACTCTTGTTCCATTGTCTCCAAAAGTATTGATCATTCCAAACTTGAAAAGAAAAGGCAAGAGGCTGATGCAAAAGTAGAGATTGAAACAGAATCAAGTGAAAAAAAGAGCTTGAGTGAAAACCAAGAGAGTAGCACTCAACCTAGAGAAAAAAAAAAAAAAAAAAAAAA
>NW_019268560.1:540195-550907 GCF_002738365.1 Cucurbita moschata | reverse complement strand
AAAAAAAAAAAAAAAAAAGAAAGAAGAGAGAAAAGCAAGCTTGTATATTAGATAAGTGAGGCTAGGAATGTTTTGCTCTCTAACTGGACTATTCTTGTACTTATGTGCAAGGGGTTTTGTTACTTTACTAACATGCTTAACCCTTCTTTGCCTAGTGATTTTGTTGTGCTTTTGCAAGAGTTTGAAGATTTATTTTCCGAGGAGATGCCTAGTAGTTTGCCACCACTTAGAGGGATTGAGCACAAGATTGACTTCATTCCTGGCGCGCCCATTCCAAACCGACCAGCATATAGGACTAATCCAAAGGAGACTGAAGAGATACAAAGGCAAGTAAGTGAACTCCTTGCTAAAAGGTATGTACGTGAAAGTTTGAGTCCCTATTATGTTCCAGTTATTCTTGTACCTAAGAAAGATGGTTCTTGGCATATGTGTGTTGATTGTAGGGCTATAAAAAAGATAACTATAAAGTATGGGCATCCAATTCCTAGATTAGATGATATGCTTGATGAATTGCATGGATGTAGTCTTTTTACTAAGATTGATTTAAAATCGGGTTATCATCAAATTCGCATGCATATTGGGGATGAGTGGAAAAACAGCTTTTAAAACCAAGTATGGTCTTTATGAATGGTTGGTTATGCCTTTTGGATTAACTAATGCACCTAGTACATTCATGAGACTAATGAACCATGTCTTACGAGAATACTTGGGTAAGTTTGTGGTTGTTTATTTTGACGACATGTACACAATGTTTTGACTACTTTAAGAAACAAATGTTTGTATGTAAACTTAAAGAAATGTAGCTTTTGCATGGAAAAAGTTAACTATCTTGGATTTGTAGTTTCATCTAATCGTGTTGAGGTTGATGAGGAGAAAGTGAAGGCAATAAAAGATTGGACTACACCTAAAAGTGTAAGTGAGGTAAGAAGTTTTCATGGTCTTGCAAGTTTCTACCCTAGGCTCATTAAGAATTTTAGTACAATTGCTTAATTGCTTCACCCTTGAATGAACTTGTTAAGAAAAATGTATCCTTTATATGGGAAAAAGATCAAGATCTTGCTTTTAATATTTTGAAAGAAAAATTGAGTTATGCTCCCTTGCTTGCATGACCTAATTTTGAGTCAACTTTTGAAATTGAATGTGATGCTAGTGGAGTAGGGATAAGTGCTGTATTAATGCAAAATCAAAGACCTTTAATGTTCTTTAGTGAGAAGTTGACTAGTGCACTTTGAGGTATCCAACTTATGACAAAGAGTTTTATGTTTTGGTTCATGCATTACAAACCTTGCAACATTATCTTTGGCCTAACGAGTTCGTTATTTATACGGATCATGAAAGTTTAAAGCATTTGAGAGCACAAAATAAACTCAACAGACAACATGCTAAGTGGTTAGAATTTATTGAAACATTCCCTTATGTCATAAAATATAAACAAGGTAAGGAGAACATTGTTGCAGATGCTTTACCACGAAGGTATGTCCACCTCATTACTTTGAATGTTAAGTTGTTGGGTTTTGAACACATAAAAGATTTGTATCAACATGACATGTTCTTTGCTCCTTTTGTTGAATCTTGTGAAAAAGGACTCATTGTGGATAATTAATTGTTGTTAGATGGATTTTTGTTTCAAAAAGGCAAACTTTACATATTATCTTGTTCCATACGGGCTACTTGTGAGGGATGCTCATGGAGGTAGTTTAATGGCACAACATAATCTAAAAATAAAAATAATAATATGTATATTTATGCTTATTTGGTGGTGTGTTGATGTTTAATAATAATAATAAATAATAATAATAATAAAAAATCTGTAAATAAAGAAATTAAAAAAAAAAATGAATCGCTGTCATGGAGGAAAAAGGGGAACCGAATGCGTGGGCTGGAGGTGTAGGAGTGTTGGATGATTTGTGAGTTAGTGGTGGAAGCAAGATGGGTAGTTGGTTTGGATTTAAAAACGAAATACAGGGGAGAAGGGGAACACCAAAAAGAGAGTAGAAATATTGGGGATTTCGGATTTGGTGTGGTTTAGCTTGATAACACTCCGTTACTACTAAGGAATCAGAAGAGGGAGGTTGTTGCCGAGAAGTTCTTTAAGGACAAAGGGCAATTTCAAGCTGATGAACGTTTATACGAAGGTAACGCAAAGCCCATATTATCGAACCTTTAAAATTTGATATCTTGGTGTGTGTTGAGCAATGGGTAATGAAATAGGGCTTGTTAGAATCGTAATAAGGAGACCTATAAAGTTATAGAAGAAGTCGGGACGAAATACGGGCTGTAGGGTTGGAGTATGACCTCGGGACTTAATGGGAATTAATGTAAAAGTGGGAAAATTGCAGGAAATCACAAGGAAGAAGAAAGGCGCGTGAATTCTGCTGACAAAGAGAGTGGGAGCGCGTGCGTCATTGTTTTGGCTCCCGGTTTGTCCCGTTCGACTCCTTTTAACCTGTCCTATTAAGATTGGTCTATACTTATCTTGAAAATTATGAAATATAGGTCTAATAGGAAGGAATTGGGTTGAAATACCCGTACATCCAAGGGAAAAAGGGATTCGAAACCATGTAAGTAGCATATCGTTCTTTAAACTAGTTCTTAATTTGTTTTACAACTTGTGAGTATGTTGTTTACCTGATTAAGAGCTTAATATGTTAATATGAGCTTTGATGATATTTAATGCTATTGTATATTGTGACTGTTTGCTTGTGATGTAAGCATGTTATTAATGATTACTAGAATGTTCTGTGTCGAACATTATAAATGTATGAAAACATGCATTAGACGTGAGATGTTATGCATGTTAATGAAAAGATTGTGACTATAGGATATGCTTATTGGTTGTTGAGTTGTGACTTATTTATATGAGTATTATAGTTTACTAATTCCCGGAGTTTCTAACCAACGCGCTGAGTGCTAAGTTAGAGAGAATGAGTACTCATGACCATTGGTATATGAGATAAACAGGCCGTTGAAGAAATTAGTAGACAAGCCGTATTTGACCGAGAGCGAGTCTTACATACGAGTCCGAAAATTCTAGATAAGCATATAGAGAGAGAGTCAGTAATCTAAGCAGTAGGTAGCTGAGATACTGCATTAATGAACAGGTGACCCTGGTAAGAGAAACTAGGAGTCAATGGCGAATAAAACTTAAAAACACTTGGAAAGATTAGTTATAACTCAGGAAAGATAAGTTAGCTTATTTACTAGATAATGTAATTACTATCAAAATTATTATAACTTTTCTTACCAGATTTAGATTATGCAGGCCAACCGAGGACAAGACCACCAGGCTAGGGACCATTGGGAATCCATGTCTTGGTCTGTTTATGTAGTTATGCTTTTCGTTGTTTAAAAGTTATGTTGGTTGTTTAATGTTTTAAATAGTACTGGGTTTTAAATGTTTTACTCGATATTTATAGAAATGTTTTGGAAATGTTTCTAAATTTATGGTTGGTTGTCGGAGTTTGTTTTGGTGTCGATGGTAACTCCTGTAAGTCGCGTTGTCGATGAGCGGGTGTTACAAATAGGGTTGTTCATAGCACTACTAAATGCACACCTTTTTAAATTGTTTATACTTTAATCCTTTAACCCCCATTGACTTGTTACCTATGCCGTCTAAATAGTTTGTGAATTTTGATGCAAATGCCAAGGTTGAGTTTGTTCATGAACTGCACAACCAAGTAAAAGAACAAATTGAGAAGCAAAATTCCAAGGTTGCCACCTGAATTAATAAAGGACGCAAGATTGTCATCTTCAAGCCAGGAGATTGGGTTCGGGGGCATTTTCAAAAATAAAGATTTCCTACTCAAAGAAAATCTAAGCTTTTACCACGAGGAGATGGACCATTTCAAGTTCTTGAGCATATCAACAACAATGCTTATAAAATTGATTTACTAGGTAAGTATGGTGTTAGTGCAACTTTTAATGTTGTTGATTTGAGTCCTTTTGATGTAGGTGATGGCTGGGATTCGAGGACGAATCCTTCTCAAGAGGGAGAGAATGATATGAACCACGACCAAGGAATGTCCATATCTCAAGGTCCAATTACAAGGACGAGAGCCAAGAAGCTACAACAAACCTTGTACACTTGTATTCAAGCTATGGTGAGCTCATCAAAGGAAATTCTAGAAGACGTTGAAGACCTCCCTTATATGTTGTGCAAGGTTGTGCTTCAAGAAAGAGATGCATTAAATGCACTTTAAGTTACATTTAATGAACTCAGCTAAATTTATGGAATTAGTCCAAAGATGACTAATGAGCTCATTTCATTCACGGCACTGTTTAATTATAATTTAAATATTTGTTTGTTTTTCATATAGGGATTAAAGTTATAACCTACCTAGGTTACCATATTCCACCCTTAACTAGCCATTTTAATAGGAAAGTTATGGGTATTTCTGATTTACTAGCCAATTTAATTTGGGAGTTATTGTCTAGATTAAGGTAGTACAGGCTATATAAAGTTTTCTTTTTTAATCAAAGACATCACATTTTGGAATTAAGAAAGAATATAATTTCTATTTTTGTTAGCTTTGTTGAGAGCTAAGATTTTCTTTACTCTTGATGTTGATCCTCAGTTGGGTTGATTCCATATCCGTTGGTTTGAGAACTTGATGGTGTTAATATGACACATGCGGAAGCAATTTGGATCTTAGGCACTTTTAGAACATCAATTATAGTAAATAACTAGCATGTTCATAAGTATTAAAACTTAATGAGTTTAGATACTAACGTTTTGTAGTTCAAACTTCTTTTTCCTCATGAACCGATTTCGAACTACCACTAGTGTCTTCTCCACTATCCTCCGGCCTTAGAACGGGATTGTGGAATCCGGTGAGTGACTAAACTTGGGAGGGATTTTGTATATGTGAAGAGAGTGTTTGTGAGAGGTTTTTCTCAAGGTTTTTCACCAAGAAGAAGACCTTCCATGTACCATGATCACTCTATTTAAAGAGTCATGTTTGCATGTTCATACAAATTTGAAATCACCAAATTTTGACACTCAAAATTTCACTCAAACTTGTGGGGTTTATTTAGCAAGCATGCAAGTTTGGTTAAACCAAATTTTGACACCTTAAAATTCCACTAACATGGAATTTTCCATTAGATAAAGTCAACATTTTGACTTTCTTCATTTTAATTCAACAATTAATTTGAATAATGAATTTCAAATTAAAGTAACATTAAATGATTAATTAAACTATTTAATTAATATTTAATATTAATTCAAATGTCAATCTCAATCAATTCAGACACATAATTGATTAAGATATTTAAATCTTATTTAAATATCTCAGATTCTCTCTTTTGGTTTAATTTGTAAATAAAACAAAAATGCGGTTAAATATATCGTATATATGTAGTGCATATTCCCTAATTTGAATTCGAACACTTTGAACTCACCGTCACACTGTTCTATGGTTTAGTCCGATATGAGCTAGCCGAGGGACCTAATGAACCTATAGATCATGGGCTCCAACGATCTAAGATTAATTGGTTAAACTCATTAACCTTGTTAACCAACATTCGTTAACTACTAGGACACTCCACTATAGCCTAGTAGTTGCACTCCCCTCACTATAGATATATTTCTGTCCATTTGATATAACCATGATTAGTAAGTCGATCCTTCACAGGTTGTTCATAACTAGAGCTGGGTCAATTTACCGTTTTACCCCTAAAGTTACTTCTTGTTCCTTATGTCTCACTGATCCTCTAATGAACAATTGGTTTGTGGTTCAACCAGTAAACCGAGCCTGAGAGGGTGGGGCCCCTTGTTCAAGACCTGGAGTCAGTGCTTAAGGGAACTACCTATCTTCTATCCCTAAAAATGGGTAGGAGTGAATTCCATCTTGCACCCCACGTCCCCAACCATTCACCCAGTCTTACCCCTGAAATGAGAGGCCTATTGAGTCGGCGAACTAGAGCCACTCTCACCCATGCAAATCTAAGGATAATTTCGAATAAACAAGAGTTCATGGTTAGCTCAGGATTAAAATCGAGTTACCTAGGTTATCGAATGAAAAGAAAATTAGTCTTAACAGTAAACGACATTATAAAGTGAGAGTGGTTTTCTTCATGGTCCGATCTTAGGCAATACTCATTGCATAGGACGCCCCCGCTCACATGTCTCCACATGTACAATTTAGTGATCACATTGTTTATATCATATACAAAAGTGAGCCGCATCCATAGTGTCCCCAGAATAAGGTACTCAGCCTTATCTTATACTATAGATCATTTTGACTATATATACTTGAACTTGATCTACTCTTATGTCTCTACATATAGTTCAAGTAATCATACTATAATCAGAGTGTTCTTAGTTTATTGGATTTAGATTAATGATCATAAAGTTCACTTTATTCAATAACAATCTTTACTGAATAAACAACAATAATAACTTTATTGAAAATAGAATATGTTTTTGTTTACAAATTATGAGTTTTAGGACATAAAACCTAACAGAACTTGCATGCTAGAGTCATTCAAGTGGTATTGATCAAACCTCTTGTGGAATGATTCGAATCACGAGTTTGCTTTACTCTTGATCTAAATCATCAAGGTAATCCGTTTCATACTTTCCCTTGGTTTGATTCCATATCATGAAATGTTATATCTCCTAAATTATGTGTATATTGCATGATATGAATGACATGAAATCACGATAAATGACATGAAATATAACCTCATTAGAATTATGTATGATATGAGAATTGAAGAATGAGAAACAATATGATATGAATGATGAACGATACATGAAATGATATGAAAAACGATATAATATGTACAGAACACTAGCGGGGTTGTATTAAATGATAATGAAAACGGGAAAATTTTGGAACCTCATGCATTATGTGTGCTCATGCATTGGGGGATACCCCTATTCCATCACGAGAGTACGAACGCGTACATCCATTAGGCAGGCGAAGTATCGTTATGTTTTACATAATGCTGCCGTGACGGTTACTAATTCTAATGGGTGTCCGGCAAAAGTTGAGCTACCAGAGAAGGCTCGCCCGATATGAAAAGAGGCCCAGCTGTGTGCAAATTGTCTGGTAAGCCCATACTCGCACGTATGGGCTATGTGCAGAGTATATGGTACACATCTAAGCTTCCCATTAGAATAGTGTCGTAGGAAAAATAGACTCATATGATAGGTCCCGTCATTGCATTCGCATGTTCTTGCATTTAACCCCCAATAGTGGAGTGACGTACTGAGTATTTCTTAAAATACTCAAGTTATGTGCTACCTTTATTTTAGGTTAAGGCAAGACATCAAGTTATGTGCTACCTTTATTTTAGGTTAAGGCAAGACATTCACGACAGCATCGCAACTCAAGACTATGGCACATGCATAGGGTAGTCGTATTTATTTTCTTAGACTTAGACTAGGATAGGATGTTTTTAATTTAAACGTTTATTTATTTTATTTATCGTTCGAAACATGTAAATCCATGACTGTTTTTAACTGAAGGTTATGTTTTATGACATTTAAGGTTATGTTTTATGACATTTAAATTAAGTATTTCCGCATTCAATGTTTATGATATGCATATAGTAGCGACCTTAAATTAAATAGAAAATTTTGGGTCGTTAGAGAAAGATTCTTGCCCTCCCCCCCCCCACACACACACTTGGAAATGGAAACTCAATCGAAGCTTGGCCCCTCTCACACTATATTTTGAATTAGGGACTTGTCGCCCCCGTACTTGGAAATGGAAACTCGATCGAAGCTTGACCCTCTCATGCTATATTTTGAATTAGGGACTTGTTTCTTTTTTTTTTCTATCACCCGTATCTATCTCTGGGTCGAACTGATCTCTCTTCGATTAAAATACGAATAAGCTCAAAAGGGCTAACATGGTGGTAGCAGAAAATCACCACTCGCAAAGTCTTAAGACCATGTAAGGAGGTTGATGCCTGCTAGTGCTGAAAAGTCAGAGGAGTAGGCGATCAGCCCCAATGAATGGTGGCCATAATTATAACGTTCTTAAGATAGCAAAATTTCTTGTCGGATAAATTCCAACCCATACGAAAGATGTACGAAAGATGTAAAGATCTGGGCACTGTCCTAGAGAGAGGCTCCGTGAAATAGACAGATGAAAAGAAATTGTTTAGTGCAACAATGGGTTAAACTACAATAGTTGGTTAAACTAAAAAGGAAAAAGGGGGAAAAGTTTCAAATAAAAAGGAAAAATTCCTAAGAACTAGTTCATATCGTAAAAAAACTATATGATTTCAGCCACAGAAATCAAAACTTGAAATCTAGTAACCGCTCCTAATAAAATGAGTTCAGAAAAAGCTAGAAGAAACCACAGCAGTGCTCCGGTCATCCTCAATTCAAACCTCTTCTCCTTTCCGATCTTCCAAAACTTCAGAACGCTTGGCTTCACTGAAACCTTAACTCCTTCCGGCTGCCGAACTCTGACTCTATAAACCCCCGGCCTGCCAACATTCTTCAGCCTTCTAGTAAGGGTGACACTGCCAATTAAGTTCTGCAATGGAAGGGTAATTAAAGTTTAAAATAGAACCAGAACCAGGGTCATTGAAATTGCCATCGGCGAATACTCGAATGTTCTTCAACTTGTAGCCGCTGGCGCAAAGGAATTCTAAGTAATCGTTGGGGGAGAGGTCGTAGACAAGGCCGGGGTCGATGGCGCCAGTGGGGTGGATGTGCCTTTACCCATATATGAAGGGGGTAGCTGGAGCGAAGATAGGGGAGCGTCGAGCATGAGGTTCATTGTGTTGTCGCTAATTCTGGCGGAGGTCATTGTGGCAGAATTGATGGCGGCGGGGCTCCATTCGGGGTGGAGAACTTTGAGAAGGCCGACAATACTGGAGACTTGGGGACAGGACATGGAGGTCCCTGACATTGTTATGTATGGAACTGTTCTGTTGTCGAATGGCTCCCCTGTTGGGCTCACGACACCGGAGAATGCCGCGATTATCTTCACTCTCGACGCTGTCACATCCGGCTGTAAAGAATTAGAAACCTATGGGCTCTGTTCTTGATAATCTCAAATGGGTGTTGTAATTCATAACCAAACCTTGATAATTTTCGGTGAAACCATGTCGGGTCCTCTAGATGAGAAAGCCGCCATTGTTGGAGAAGGTTTGATATTAACTTTGGATGACGGCGGGATCAAATATCCCATCGGATTTCTGTCAAAAACAAGATTCATAAAGAAGTAAAGAAATTGTAATTTGTTTACTTCCTGGAATTGATGTACGAGAAAACAGCTTGGTCGTAACTGATATGGGAAGCTGGAATAACATGGAGATCGGCGATGATTTTAAATCCACTAAGCCTATCGTTGCAGAGAATCATTCCGACAGCACCGGTGAGGACTACTTGCATTCCTTTGTCAATTCTCGAAGAGCCCCTGTCAAGCAAACCAAGATCTTCCCATTCACTTCAGAATGATCCAAAGTTTTTGGCTTGCAGAGCATGGCGTCGTTGGCAGAGGCGGTCGTTGCTTTCGCCTGAGCTCCGGTTATCAATGGGTATAGCTTTCTTCCCGTTAATGGTCTCGAAAAGCTCGACCCCTAATCATTAGGAACAAATTTTATGTTCAACCAAACAAGGACAAATATGTTAAGCATTATTAGAAGCAGTCGCCATGAAAGGAAGCAATGACGATGATATCATCATAGAAAGTGAATGAAAGGAAGCAGAGTATTCGGTTGGTGGACTGCCGATAGAAAGTGAAAGGACATCGACGCCGTCGTGGATGGCATGATCAAATCCGTCAACAATGTCGGGTCGAAGCAGCCGCCAGTGTCGTGGAGCGGCTAGCAGACCTTATAGGCAGTGACGCGGTCCTTGGGAGAGCCACCCTTGGCAGTTCCGATACCGAACCCGAATACGCTCCGATTAATTTCCTGTGTTAATTATAATTAAGTTAATTACCCTTTGATCTGAATTAAAAATAATAATAAAATATCAAATTATGATTAACAGGGTACCTATTACAAGGCACTGCATCAGGGGTTTTATCCATGCAGCCTCCTTCCCACCTTGATGAACACCTCCAACTATGCCATGTTCTACAAAACTCTTGGACTCGGGTCATACACCTTTTTTTTTTTAACATAAAAAAATACATATTTAATTTAGCTAACTTTTTAATTTACCCAAATAACTTAAATAAAATCCACAATCTAACTAATTTTTATGATCTATAGATCGTTAAAGTAACTGGAACAACAAAAATAAAATCCACATCTTAACTAACCTTTGTGATTTAAATTAGATATTTCATGTTAATCTGAGAGTTATATGAATAAGTAAAAGATAACATATATTTACCAGATTGACTATAATTACATCTTTTCCAAATCTAGCCTTCCTCCAAAGAGAAAAAGGGAGAATAACACCATTCTTCTCTAAATGCATGAACTCCCATGAATGAGTTGTGTGTAACTCTTTGGCTTTGTTTGACAACCCTGCTGCTACTTCTGGGTGATGTCCCATAAATTATTATTAATTATTATTTAAATATATTATATATATTAAAATTAAAATAGTTTGGTATTTACTTGCATTGGTGGCCTCCTCATCTATAATAGCTGCAAACCCATTTGTAGGGTTCCTACACGAGTAAAAAATGGCATATTTTTCTCTCCGAATTGAAAATTTTCCATTTTTATTAATTCAAAATAATATAATAATAGCTATATTTGATAAGAATAAAAAAAAAAAAAAAAAAAAA
>NW_019268560.1:496276-538963 GCF_002738365.1 Cucurbita moschata | reverse complement strand
ATAATAGCTATATTTGATAAGAATAAAAAAAAAAAAAAAAAAAAATCTAACTTCAAACCTCTCAAGAAAGATTCAATTTGTGATGGGAGTCCGACTACTCTTTGAAGATCTACGGCTTATACCTCTAACCCATGTGAATGAGATTCTAGTAAGATCAAAAAAAAAAAAAATTAGTTTTAAATAATACTTAGAAACATAAGGAAAAAAAAAATGGAAAAAAAAAAATCACTGTACCTATTTATAAAGAAAATGCTTTGTTAAATATTAAGAAAAATTTGGGAAAAAAAAAAATTGACTGAATTTTCAAATCTCTCTCAAATATTTTCACTAGTTTTGATTGGATTAGTTGAGTTTTGGTAGGTTATATTTAACAAATTTTTTCAATTATTATTTTTATTTTATTTACTAATTTTTTTTACAGTTTTGGAAGTATTTTCACTGTTTTTTATAATTATTTTAATTCCATCAATTACTGATAATTTACTTATTTTTTAAATATTATTTAACTACTCCAATTTATTTATTTATTTATTATATCATAATTTTCATATAAATTAGTAAGGTAAAGTGTTAACGTAGATACGAAACTTTCAAAAATATTAAAATAAATGTTATTGACAAATAAGTTAAATGCGGAGAAAACAAATATATTTATTAAAATCAAAATTAGGATGAATCGATTTTGAAAATATTTTATTTGTAAATTAAATGAGTACTTATTTTAAATATTTAAATGAAAATTATGAGAAAATAAATATAGAAAAAACCAAAAAAAAGTTGGAATGCAGCTCTATACCAAATTAGTTCGGAATCACCACATACCTATATTGTCTACTTTAGGCATAAACTCTTGAACAAAAAGGTCTCGTAACAATAGAGATAGTGTTATTTATCTATAAACTCATATCTTCTTTTTGGTGGTTCTATATTGTCTACTTTGGACATAAGTTCTCGAACAAAAAGGTCTCGTAACAATAGAGATAGTGTTATTTACCTATAAACTCATATCTTCCTCTTAATTAGCCAATGTGGACTATTCTTCATAAATTTTCAACCTTAGTTCGTTAAATAAAACTCAGATAATCCAAAAAAAACCTGGTCGGCATTTACAATGTACAACTTATTTAATTTGTGTTGAACTAAATAAATGAAAATTTTATAAATATAGTTGGTTAATGGTTCGTATAAAAAAAACACATTTGTTCACCATACAATTATATATACATTTTTTATTTTAGTTTTATTTAATTTCGTAGTTATTTTATTATTATTTATTCTCCAACAACACTTTAAAATACTTAATTTTTCAAAATACATATTTGAGTTGATTCGTAAATCTTAAACAAATGTTTGAAACAAATAAATTAACCTTTTACGAACTAAAATTTTACTCCTATTAAAAACAATAAATTAAATAAACTACTAGAACAACTCAATCCAACCCAAAATTGAGTTTATTATTTAACTAATTATAAAAAATTTACATTAAAAAAATATAAGAAATCAATAATAATATATATAAAAAAAAAAACTAAACAACCCTCCCTTACTTCTCTCCACATCACTCTCATCCCTTCCCCAATTATCTCTCATCAACCTACCTTAAGCTAAAAAATCAAAATAACATTGATAAATTTAATTTGAGAAAAAAAAAAGAGAATGACCTTGAGATTAATCTAATTTATGTCAGGATAGATTTGATAAGGTATATATCAAATCTGCCGGTTATAATTCGATCATTAAATCATTACCATTGTTTAGCTCTGAGTTAGAAATTAAATGTCAATTATTTATATGAATTATAGTAAATCAAGATTAGTAATATTATATTAATAAATTTATATCGACAAATGAATAAATTAAAAATAAAATGACTAATAAAATTTGTGAATAAAATTAAATTGTTAACCAGAGGAGAGAAAAGGAAACACAGATATAGGGAAAGATTTGGAAACAAGGGATCTACTAGAAATTTGAAAAGTTGGAATATATGTGAACAAAATTAAAAGACAATAGAATAAATACAGATTAAAAAAAAAAAGAAGATTCATGAATTAAAAATTTAAATTAAATAGAGAGAGAAAAGTAAATACATAGGGCACATTAAATACCGATAAAGAAAAAAAAAGGAAGATTCATGAATTAAAAACTTAAATTAAATAGTGAGAGAAAAGTAAATACATAGGGCACCGAAACACAGAATGACTCGAAATAACTCTATCAATGGACTAATGTAAAGTAGAGAAATAATTTTATAGAGTTCAAACTTGAAACTGATGTCATGGGCTCACATAGGTTGACGTGGATTTCAAAGGACAGAATTGAACTTTCATTTAGGATATATTCGTGACAACAACCTAAGCTAACCAGGTAAGCGACTTTACTATTGACATAGTTATATTTGATGTTGACACATGCCCCGTGGTTCTGCACGTATCATATATATTGATATGTGTGAATTGTTTGTTGATCGATATGTTTATGATATGTTATAATATGTGAATTGTATTATAATAGTTACAATACAATGTTTTCAATGATATGTTTGAGATAGGATATGAGAATGATGCACAAAACAAAATGTAACCATAGGAGTAAGATACATTCATGAAATGTTAAGGTTAGGTTACATACCGAAGTGCTATGGATATGAGAGATTGATAAAAGAATACAATTTGGTTATGAGTGGAAAGGGACATGTGTAGATTGATAGAACGATAGCGTTAGGATATGTTCCTGTGATGATATGACTAAGGTACGTTCATGTAACGACATGACTGTGATAGATATAAGAACGTTAAGACTATGATAAGTTAAGGAACGATATGATCACGAAGTGTTTACGATATGATATGGTTATGATACGACATGTGAATGACGGATATATACATGTTGTCATATGATATGAAAATGATATGAAATATGTTATGGTATGAGATATGTGATAAATTGACATGTTTATGATATGAGATATTGTGATGCAATATGTTATGGTATGATATGTATATGATGAAATGTTATGTCTCCTAAATTATGTGTATATTGCATGATATGAATGACATGAAATCACGACAAATGACATGAAATATAATCCTGTTAGAATTATGTATGATATGAGAACTGAAGAATGAGAAACGATATGATATGAATGATGGACGATATGTGAAATGTAACGCCCCTAAGATTTCCATATTCAATCTAAGGTTGTTACTATATTTTCAAGCACCCGGAATACGGAATACACAATTCCAACATAAATTAAATGCATGCATACATACAGCGGAAGCATAAAGCATACAACAACACTCATGTAATTCATTGATATGAACCAAGAGACATCAATCATACAATATGCTTCAATGAAGATGTGGAGAAAAGGTTATCAAAATAATCAAAAGATGTTTCAATTCATGCTACATTGAAGAAGAATAAAGTTTGATTGTTGTAAATTTTGGGTGGGTTATATAATTTAGAGTTATTGTGTTTTAAGACTTTTTATTTAATTTCGGTTACATTTACATAATGGCTAATTATGGCCATAAAGTGTGAATGTTACAACTTTTGGAATGCCTTTAATAGTTTCATTTTGAGGCTATATAAAGCCATCTATGTTGTATTTGTAATAGGACTTAGAAGATATATCAAAAGAAGCATTTGTGCTCTTTTTTAGCCAATGGCTAAGTTTCTTTGCAATTCTATGTAGTTTAGATTGCATGTAGAATCATTCAAGCTCGACATGATCAATCTTGCTTGTGGAGTGATTCGAATCTCAAACAAGTGTTTGAGATATTTGATCAACTAGAATCATTGAAGCTAGACATGATCGATCTTGCTTCTGGAGTGATTCGAATCTCAAACAAAGTGTTCTTGGCTTGAGATATTCGATCAACAAGGTAATCCGAATCTTATTCCCCTTGTAGTTGATTCCTTATCGTATCATTTGGTATCAGAGCTTCAGGCTCAAGATCGGATATATGTTTCCTTTGCGTTTCTTCTCAATTTGATTTTTATTTATTTTCATCTTTTTAGTTTTTAATCGACCCAAAGTTCAAAATTCAATCTTTGCTCTATTTAAAATTTTGAGAGGTGAGAATGAGAGCTTCATTTGTGTAAATGAGTGCAAACAGAGTGGCCTAAAATTCCTTGAGTGTATACACGTGAGAGAGTGTTGTGAGGTCCTTTGTATTTCCATAACTTATTTTTTGCAGCAAAGTTTCACAATTAGATTCGAGGACGAATCCTCTTGAAGAAGTGGAGAATGATATGAACCAAGAGACATCAATCATACAATATGCTTCAATGAAGATGTGAAGAAAAGGTTGTCAAAATTATCAAAAGATGTTTCAATTCATGCTACATTGAAGAAGAATAAAGTTTGATTGTTGTAAATTTTGGGTGGGTTATATAATTTAGAGTTATTGTGTTTTAAGACTTTTTATTTAATTTCGGTTACATTTACATAATGGCTAATTATGGCCATAAAGTGTGAATGTTACAACTTTTGGAATGCCTTTAATAGTTTCATTTTGAGGCTATATAAAGCCATCTATGTTGTATTTGTAATAGGACTTAGAAGATATATCAAAAGAAGCATTTGTGCTCTTTTTTAGCCAATGGCTAAGTTTCTTTGCAATTCTATGTAGTTTAGATTGCATGTAGAATCATTCAAGCTCGACATGATCAATCTTGCTTGTGGAGTGATTCGAATCTCAAACAAGTGTTTTTGTCTTGAGATATTTGATCAACTAGAATCATTGAAGCTAGAGATGATCGATCTTGCTTCTGGAGTGATTCGAATCTCAAACAAAGTGTTCTTGGCTTGAGATATTCGATCGACAAGGTAATCCGAATCTTATTCCCCTTGTATTGATTCCTTATCTTATCATTTGGTATCAGAGCTTCAGGCTCAAGATCGGATATATGTTTCCTTTGCGTTTCTTCTCAATTTAATTTTTATTTATTTTCATCTTTTTAGTTTTTAATCGACCCAAAGTTCAAAATTCAATCTTTGCTCTATTTAAAATTTTGAGAGGTGAGAATGAGAGCTTCATTTGTGTAAATGAGTGCAAACAGAGTGGCCTAAAATTCCTTGAGCGTATACACGTGAGAGAGTGTTGTGAGGTCCTTTGTATTTTCATAACTTATTTTTTGCAGCAAAGTTTCACAAATAGATTCGAGGACGAATCCTCTTGAAGAAGTGGAGAATGATATGAACCAAGAGACATCAATCATACAATATGCTTCAATGAAGATGTGAAGAAAAGGTTGTCAAAATTATCAAAAGATGTTTCAATTCATGCTACATTGAAGAAGAATAAAGTTTGATTGTTGTAAATTTTGGGTGGGTTATAATTTAGAGTTATTGTGTTTTAAGACTTTTTATTTAATTTCGGTTACATTTACATAATGGCTAATTATGGCCATAAAGTGTGAATGTTACAACTTTTGGAATGCCTTTAATAGTTTCATTTTGAGGCTATATAAAGCCATCTATGTTGTATTTGTAATAAGACTTAGAAGATATATCAAAAGAAGCATTTGTGCTTTTCTTTAGCCAATGGCTAAGTTTCTTTGCAACTCTATGTAGTTTAGGTTGCATGTAGAATCATTCAAGCTCGACATGATCAATCTTGCTTGTGGAGTGATTCGAATCTCAAACAAGTGTTTGAGATATTTGATCAACTAGAATCATTGAAGCTAGAGATGATCGATCTTGCTTCTGGAGTGATTCGAATCTCAAACAAAGTGTTCTTGACTTGAGATATTCGATCAACAAGGTAATCCGAATCTTATTCCCCTTGTATTGATTCCTTATCTTATCATTTGGTATCAGAGCTTCAGGCTCAAGATCGGATATATGTTTCCTTTGCGTTTCTTCTCAATTTAATTTTTATTTATTTTCATCTTTTTAGTTTTTAATCGACCCAAAGTTCAAAATTCAATCTTTGCTCTATTTAAAATTTTGAGAGGTGAGAATGAGAGCTTCATTTGTGTAAATGAGTGCAAACAGAGTGGCCTAAAATTCCTTGAGTGTATACACGTGAGAGAGTGTTGTGAGGTCCTTTGTATTTCCATAACTTATTTTTTGCAGCAAAGTTTCACAAATAGATTCGAGGACGAATCCTCTTGAAGAAGTGGAGAATGATATGAACCAAGAGACATCAATCATACAATATGCTTCAATGAAGATGTGAAGAAAAGGTTGTCAAAATTATCAAAAGATGTTTCAATTCATGCTACATTGAAGAAGAATAAAGTTTGATTGTTGTAAATTTTGGGTGGGTTATAATTTAGAGTTATTGTGTTTTAAGACTTTTTATTTAATTTCGGTTACATTTACATAATGGCTAATTATGGCCATAAAGTGTGAATGTTACAACTTTTGGAATGCCTTTAATAGTTTCATTTTGAGGCTATATAAAGCCATCTATGTTGTATTTGTAATAAGACTTAGAAGATATATCAAAAGAAGCATTTGTGCTTTTCTTTAGCCAATGGCTAAGTTTCTTTGCAACTCTATGTAGTTTAGGTTGCATGTAGAATCATTCAAGCTCGACATGATCAATCTTGCTTGTGGAGTGATTCGAATCTCAATCAAGTGTTCTTGTCTTGAGATATTTGATCAACAAGAATCATTGAAGCTAGACATGATCGATCTTGCTTCTGGAGTGATTCGAATCTCAAACAAAGTGTTCTTGACTTGAGATATTCGATCAACAAGGTAATCCGAATCTTATTCCCCTTGTAGTTGATTCCTTATCGTATCATTTGGTATCAGAGCTTCAGGCTCAAGATCGGATATATGTTTCCTTTGCATTTTTTTTTTTTCAATTTGATTTTTATTTACTTTCATCTTTTTAGTTTTGAATCGACCCAGAGTTCAAAATTCAATCTTTGCTCTATTTAAAGTTTTGAGAGGTGAGAATGAGAGCTTCATTTGTGTAAATGAGTGCAAACAGAGTGGCCTAAAATTCCTTGAGCGTATACACGTGAGAGAGTGTTGTGAGGTCCTTTGTATTTTCATAACTTATTTTTTGCAGCAAAGTTTCACAATTAGATTCGAGGACGAATCCTCTTGAAGAAGTGGAGAATGATATGAACCAAGAGACATCAATCATACAATATGCTTCAATGAAGATGTGAAGAAAAGGTTATCAAAATAATCAAAAGATGTTTCAATTCATGCTACATTGAAGAAGAATAAAGTTTGATTGTTGTAAATTTTGGGTGGGTTATAATTTAGAGTTATTGTGTTTTAAGACTTTTTATTTAATTTCGGTTACATTTACATAATGGCTAATTATGGCCATAAAGTGTGAATGTTACAACTTTTGGAATGCCTTTAATAGTTTCATTTTGAGGCTATATAAAGCCATCTATGTTGTATTTGTAATCAGACTTGGAAAATATAGTAAAGAAGCATTTGTGCTTTTCTTTAGCCGATGGCTAAGTTTCTTTGCAATTCTATGTAGTTTAGATTGCATGTAGAATCATTCAAGCTCGACATGATCAATCTTGCTTGTGGAGTGATTCGAATCTCAAACAAGTGTTTGAGATATTTGATCAACAAGAATCATTGAAGCTAGACATGATCGATCTTGCTTCTGGAGTGATTCGAATCTCAAACAGAGTGTTCTTGGCTTGAGATATTCGATCGACAAGGTAATCCGAATCTTATTCCCCTTGTATTGATTCCTTATCGTATCATTCATCCAATACAATCATATCAAATACTCTCACTAATAATTTAGATGGAGAGCTAATCTGAAGTAAAACTACTAGCATGCATGCAATCCAAGCGAATCCTACAAGTATTTCTTCCTAAATACCTGGTGGTGACTTACTTGGTTGACACGTGCCCTTTTTGCTAGCGTTTCTTTGTCCGTGAGGTGTCCAAAAATACTGATTTCTTTAAATTAGGTCCATATTCACGTAAAAACAGTATTAGAACTGGAACCGAGACAAAAATCGGGCAAACAGAGAGCAACCGGGCCAAATTGGCCGTTCCACGCGCGCTCACGCGCCAGCAGCGCGCTGGGAGTGTGTGGTCACGTGCGCAGGAAGGCGTCAGTCGCAGGCTGCATGCACGCCTGCTTCCTCGTAGTCGCGAGTCGGCCGGTCGGGTCGGCTCGGCTCGCGTTGCGGTTTGGCCTGGCTTGCAGGCGACACGTATTGACGCCTTGCTGGAGCTGCGTTGCTCTAGCTGATGGTCGACGCGTGTCCGGCACCTGTCGCCGCCTTCCGCCGCTCGTCGGCCGACTTTTTTTTTTCTCTTTCTTCCTTCTTTCTTCCTTCTTTCTTCTCTGCCCTCTGAAAACCGAAACACAGTCCCCTTTTTCGATTTTCATATCTTTCGATCCGTAGATCAGATCGATATGATTCCTTCGGTAAAGTTCTAGATCATGTTACGGGCTACGTCATAGTGTTTGTTTTTTTTTGTAATTTTTGCTTAACTATTGCACGAGTTAAGAACGTCGGAAGTTCGCTCACTGTTCTCAGACGACTCTCGGATCTCCGCCTTCGGGTTGAGGTCTCAGCCAAACTTCTTCACAGACCGTGCGTGAGTTGTTCCTAGGTGAATATTACAGCATTTTAGGATCGATTCACATAGGGAAAACTCAGATCTGAGAAATGTTGTTCAGAACCTTACCTCGCGAAGTGTTCTTGGGTCTTGACGGAGCGTCGGCCTCGCTAGTCTCTCGATCCCTGTATGAGTCTCGTTTAAGCAACCGCCTAGTGACTCGAGTCAAAATTCTACTAGGCTTCTCCTTGTAAGACAGATTTTCTCGAAGAGGAAGCATCTCATGCTCGATTACATGAGTAGGGTCTGGAGTATACTTCCGCAGCATGGATAAGTGGAATACATTGTGCACGGTGGCAAGGTTCGGTGGTAGGGCAATTCTGTAAGCCACAGCCCCAACTCTTTCTAGAATCTCGAAGGAGCCTATGAACCTTGGGCAAAATTTCCCTTTCTTTCCGAACCTCAACACCCCCCCTCATAGGGGCTACCTTCAGGAACACGTGGTCACCCACCTCAAATTCGAGGTCCCTTCTACGCACATCTGCATAGCTTTTCTGTCGGCTCTGTGCGGTGAGTATCCTCTGCTTGATTTTCTGCACCGCTGCGTTGGTGACCTGAACCAACTCCGGTCCCAATAGTTGCTGCGTGCCTACCTTTTCCCAAAACACCGGTGTTCGACACCTACGCCCATACAGTGCCTAAAAGGGGGCCATCTGAATGGTCGCTTGATAACTATTGTTGTAGGCAAACTCCATTAAAGGCAGATGTTCGTCCCAGCATCTAGAGAAATCTAAGAAGCAGGCTCGCAACATGTCCTCTAAAACCTGGTTCAGCCTTTCGGTCTGTCTGTCCGTTTGAGGATGGAACGCTGTACTGAACCTCAACTGAGTTCCTAGTGTCTTCTGAAGACTCCTCCAGAACTGAGAGGTGAACCTAGTGTCCCGGTCTGATACTATGGACATTGGTACCCCGTGCAGGCGTACTATCTCCTTGATATATAACTGAGCCCACCGATCCACTCGATATGTGGACTTTCCTGGAATGAAGTGGGCCGTCTTAGTCAGTCTGTCTACAATTACCCAGATGACGTTGAAACCCTGTTTTGTCTTTGGCAAACCCGAGACGAAATCCATATAGACTGCTTCCCTTTTCCACTGTGGAACGTTCAGGGGTTGTAGCAATCTTGCTGAGCGCTGCCTCATGGCTTCACCTGCTGGCAGGTCAAGCAACGGCTTACGAAATCCGCTATGTCCCTCTTCATTCTGGACCACCAATAATATCTTTTCAGATCCTGATACATCTTCGTACTTCCAGGGTGGAACACATAAGATGTATCATGGGCTTCCGTCATAATATCTTTTAAGATTCCCTCGTCTCGGGGAACACACAGCGGTTTTGTCATAGCAGACCCCCGTCTGAGAAGATAGAATACCCTGCTGGCCTCTCTATCTCAGTCTCACTCCACACTTTACTGAGGTGTTCATCAGACCTTTAAGCGTCGATAATTTTCTTTCGTAGGGTGGGCTGTATGGTTAACTGTGTCATCTGAACACTACTACTTTTAACCACCACGTCTATCCCAACTCTCTTCATCTCATCTTGTAGTCTTTCCTGTGTGGTGATCATCGCAGAAGTATGCACGACCTTCCTGCTCAATGCATCAGCTACCACGTTGGCTTTGCCTGGATGGTACAGGATCTCTATGTCATAATCCTTTACCAATTCCAACCATCGCCTTTGTCTCAGATTGAGCTTCTTCTACATGAATAAGTACTTGAAGCTCTTATGATCAGTGAAGACTTGTAATTTTTTCCCATACAGGTAATGCCGCCACGTTTTTAGAGCAAACACTACTGCTGCTAGCTCAAGGTCATGCGTTGGGTAGTTTCGTTCATAATTCTTCAGTTGTCGAGAAGCATACGCTATCACCTTACCCTTCTGCATAAGCACACACCCCAAGCCTTTCTCTGATGCATCACTGTACACCACGAGATTACCTGACTCGTCTGGAACTGTAAGGACTGGTGCGGTTACCAACCTCTTCTTGAGTTCCTGGAAACTCTGTTTGCAGGCTGGAGTCCAAGCAAAGGGCTTGCCCTTCTTGGTTAGCTGGGTTAGCGCTGAGGAAATTTTGGAGAAATTCTAAACAAATCTTCTGTAGTATCCAGCTAGCCCTAGAAAACTCCTCACCTCTGTGACTGTGGTCGGCTTTGGCCACCTCATCACTGCTTCTATCTTAGTTGGGTCCACTGTAATCCCCTTGCTTGACACCATGTGACCCAGAAATGCAACTTCAGACAACCAAAACTCACAATTAGAGAACTTGGCATACAACTGCTGAGCTCTCAGTATTGTCAAGACTTTTCTTAGGTGTATTTCATGATCTGCCTCTGACTTAGAGTATACCAGAATGTCGTCGATGAACACTATGACAAAGGTGTCTAAGAATTCTTTAATCACCCTGTTCATTAGTTCCATGAAAACTGCTGGTGCATTGGTGAGGCCAAAGAACATAACGAGAAACTCGTAATGTCCATAACGACTTCTGACCGCTGTCTTGGGTATATCCCCTTCTCTGACCCTCAACTGATGATACCCCGACCTTAGGTCAATTTTGGAGAAGACTGTTGCTCCCTGTAGCTGATCAAACAGGTCGTCAATTCTTGGGAGAGTATACTTATTCTTTATAGTGACCTTGTTTAATTCCCTGTAATCAATACACAATCGCATGGACCTTGACGGGCGCTCTTGGAAGTAGCTCCTTTGTAGGTAAAGTTGTCCCTTGACGGGAGCCTGAGAGTCACTACTCGAGTCTCGCAATCTATCAAAATGTGATTCTAAAGCCTAGCCAATCCATACCCAAGATGACATCGAAGTCTTGCATGTAATCAATACACAATCGCATGAACCCGTCCTTCTTCTTGACAAATAGAACAGGGGCTCCCAGGGTGATACACTGGGTCGGATGAAATCCTTATCCAATAGCTCCTGTAACTGTTCCTTCAATTCCCTAAGTTCTGCAGGTGCCATCCTGTAAGGTGCCTTGGAAATCAGCATAGTTCCTGGTTCTAAATCGATTACGAAATCGACTTCCCTAGCTGGGGGCAAACCTGTAGATCCTCCAGAAAGACATCTACGAACTCCCTGACGATGTGTACCGATGAGGTTATTTGTTTGTTACTATTGTCTAAGGTCACGCTGGCTAGAAATGCACTTGCGCCACTACGAATAAGCTTCCTAGCCCTTAACGATGTTATGATGCTTGGGGCGCTCTTGGAAGTGGCTCCTTTGTAGGTAAAGTTGTCCCTTGATGGGAGCCTGAGAGTCACTACTCGAGTCTCGCAATCTATCAAAATGTGATTCTAAAGCCTAGCCAATCCATACCCAAGATGACATCGAAGTCTTGCATGTAATCAATACACAATCGCATGAACCCGTCCTTCTTCTTGACAAATAGAACAGGGGCTCCCAGGGTGATACACTGGGTCGGATGAAATCCTTATCCAATAGCTCCTGTAACTGTTCCTTCAATTCCCTAAGTTCTGCAGGTGCCATCCTGTAAGGTGCCTTGGAAATCAGCATAGTTCCTGGTTCTAAATCGATTACGAAATCGACTTCCCTAGCTGGGGGCAAACCTGTAGATCCTCCAGAAAGACATCTACGAACTCCCTGACGATGTGTACCGATGAGGTTATTTGTTTGTTACTATTGTCTAAGGTCACGCTGGCTAGAAATGCACTTGCGCCACTACGAATAAGCTTCCTAGCCCTTAACGATGTTATGATGCTTGGGGCGCTCTTGGAAGTGGCTCCTTTGTAGGTAAAGTTGTCCCTTGATGGGAGCCTGAGAGTCACTACTCGAGTCTCGCAATCTATCAAAATGTGATTCTAAAGCCTAGCCAATCCATACCCAAGATGACATCGAAATCTTGCATGTTTAACACTATCAGTGTAGCTTCGATGACGCCAATCCATACCCAAGATGACATCGAAATCTTGCATGTTTAACACTATCAGTGTAGCTTCGATGACACGTCCTGATATTGTTACACCACCTCCCTTAACCCTATGGGTAGCTAGCAACAGCTCGTGAGCAGGGGTAGACACTGATAGGGTAATCTCTAAAAGTTTTTTCTCTAGATGTGCTAGCTCTACAAACTCTTCAAAACGAATGAATGTGTCGAACTCGAATCAAACAATACTAAAGCAAGATGGCCAAATACGGGTAGCGTACCTGTAACAACTGTGTCAGGCTGGTCAGCTTGCCTGGCTGTTGTTGCATGGGCTACAGCTCGCCCCTGCTATTGTTGAGCAGCTTGGCCCCTCTGATGCTGTACTGCAGGCTAGTTGACATGCTGATCATTCCTCTGAGGGCAATCTACTACAAAGTGCCCTACCTGGCCGCATCTGTAGCAGGCGTCTGTTCCTGCTCTGCATTCCCCCGTGTGAGGACGTCGACAGATAGGACAAAGGGTCCCGTACTGGGGCCCTTCTTCGTTTATAAGTGCGGCCACGGGGCGGTCTACCAATTCTGGGGTGGCTAGGGTCTATCACCCTTCCCTGGGCTGTAGTGTGGAATGATTGAGCTATTCCCAACTGCAGCTTGTCGATGCTGGACAAGTCGAGCAGGGTCGCCACTTGAAGGGCTTTCGTATAGACGAAGGATGACTGGGATGCCACATTCCCCCCTAGTTCCTCCCTCAGGCCAGCGATAAACCGCTCGCCCTTCAACTCCTCAGAACTAACATAGGCTGGAGAAAACCTCGCCAATTTATTGAACTCCAAGTCATATTCCTCTACTGATCTGTCTCCCTGTTTCAGTGTGAGGAATGCTGCCTGCATTTTCACTCTGGCAGTGATTGGGTAGTATTTGTGAAGGTACGCATCTTTAAACTGACACCACGTAATAAACTCTCCTTGTGGTGTAATGGTCTTCTGAGCACCCTTACACCAGAAGTGTGCCTCTCCTTTCAGCATATACGTCCCACAATGGACTTCATACTTTGGCGGGTAGTTCATAAAATGGAAGGTTGTTTCTATGGTCTCTAGCCAGTTCTCGGCGGCAATGGGATCCACCTTGCCTCCGTCAAAGGAAGGCGATTTATGCCTCTGAAAATCTCTTAAGTAGCGGGACTCCACAGTCATAGTCCCTGAATCCTTGCCCCCCTGCCCTGTTGACTGATTAGAAATCATGGTTTGAATCATCTGGTTCGTCAGAGCCTAATTTTCCATCGACGTCATCATGAACGTCTGAAACATCTCAGCTGAGGGCATGACGAATGGCTGGTTCAGCGAGACTGCTGTACATGGGGTTGGACTCGATGGGACCTCCTCGGAGAAGGGAGCAGCAGGAGGTGTATCAAGCAGCCTTCGGGCCTTGTCCTTCCTTCGGCGTCTTTTTGTTCTTGATGGCTGTGGTTCTGTCCCCTTGCTAGTTTGGGGCGTATCCCCAATCTCCTCCTGAAATTCAGGTTGTTCCTCTTCAGGTGTTGGAACCGAGGTGTCCTGAACTTCCTCTCTTCTTCCCCTTCTGGGTCGGGGCCCTACATATGGTTTGCGTCTCTTTGGTGTCATTATCTACCACAATAGAAAAATGAACTATGGTTACAATTTATTTGTAGCACATCTCCTAGGTAATGTGCGATTATAATGCCATAGTCGGTCATGGTATACTCTATAAATACTAGCTTAACCTTTGTCTCTATGTTTTCGTCGTGTGAGAACGTCTGGTCGTGAGTGGCATGTGATTGACGAGCGAAGTCACAGAGGACACGACTCTCTATCCTAAATGTCTACAGGACCTATAACCTGACTGCTCTGATACCAAATTTGTCACGACCCAGTATTTTACTACGGATCATGACTAGCGACAAGACACAAATGCATGGAGTGTTTTAAATATGAAGTAAAGAAAAATCTTTAAATTTCAATAAAGTTTTTGGAATACAAACAGACAAAACAAAATGAATTTTGAAAGTATGCAAACACAAATAAAGACTAGACTGACGCCCCGGGACAACCCGTTCCTCTGTGAGAAACCCTGCCTCCATCACGCCCGCCCTTGACCGACGCCTCGCGCTCCTGAAAAAAAAGGAAAACATAGCAAGGATGAGTATAAAAATTATACTTAGTAAGCCACCTACTTGTAGGCTCTCTTCACATCTTAATTTACAGATTCCCACGGTTTCCTAATTCAGTTCTAGGACATATGGTTCTAGTCTTAGTCCCTTGGGCTTGCCCCTTGGATTTCAGCGGTTCATCATCATTTCTTTAAACGCCTAGAGGTTCCTTACGCCAAGCTAATGTGGTCGGTATCTCTCTATAAGGTGCTACCTCTACATGGCTATCTAGGACTACATGGTACCTAGCCTAGGGGTGTGCTGAATACCCCTACGCCCATATAGTCCCCCTATGGGGGGGCGCGACCCAACCCGTTCCCATGCAGCTAATGGGCTGTACGACGTGGGGACACATTTCCCATGCGAATGGCTAAGAGTAGTAAGGACTGATCAGGGGCCCTTGGTCCTCCCACGAAGCTACAGGTACCGTTCTCACTTTAGCAATCTATGAACAATCCCAGGTACCTTCTTGCCGTGGTAAACCGCTAAGTTCCTAGGGAAAAATTAAATTTGGCTGGAGCGACATATCGCTCCTAACAATAATTCCCTAAGCTTATCATAGAAATGGGCCCTAGCAATTAACAGAGTGTGCATGCAATCGTCTTCTAACATCATACTATATAATTCATGAAAACTAGGCATACCGGCTCAACAGGGAGATGACCTCCATCAAGCACCCAGAGCATGAAGTTCATGCTCAATGGGGCGAATTTGTCCATCAAGCACCCGGAACACGGAATACACAATTCCAACATAAATTAAATGCATGCATACATACAGCGGAAGCATAAAGCATACAACAACACTCATGTAATTCACCCTATACAATCATATCAAATACTCTAACTAATAATTTACATGGAAAGCTAATCTGAAGTAAAACTACTAGCATGCATGCAATCCAAATGAATCCTATAAGTATTTCTTCCTAAATACCGGGTGGTGACTTACCTGGTTGACGCGTGCCCTTTTTGCTAGCGTTTCTTTACCCGTGAGGTGTCCAAAAATACTGATTTCTTTAAATTAGGTCCCTATTCACGTAAAAACAATATTAGAACTGGAATCGGGACAAAAATCGGGCAAACAGAGAGCAACCGGGCCAAATTGGCCATTCCACGGACGTGGGAAGGCGCCAGTTGCAGGCTGCACGCATGCCCGCTTCCGCGTAGTCACGGGTCGGCCAGTCCAGTTGGCTCGGCTCGCGTTGCGGTTTGGCCCGGCTTGCAAGCGACACGTGACGACGACTTGCTGGAGCTGGGTTGCTTCAGCCGATGGATGACGCGTGTCCGGTGCCTGTCGCCGCCCTTCGTCGCTCGCCGGCCGACTTTTTTTTTTCTTTCCTCTGAAAATCGAAACACAGTCCCCTTTTCCGATTTTCATATCTTTCAATCCGTAGATCGGATCGATATGATTCCTTCGGCAAAGCTCTAGATTGTGTTATGGGCTACGTCGTAGTATTTTTTTTTTTTGTAATTTTTGCTTGACTACCGAACGAGTTAAGAAGGTCGGAAGTTCGCTCATCGTTCTCGAACGACTCTTGGATCTCCGCCTTCGAGTTGAGGTCTCAGCCAAACTTCTTCACAGACCATGCGTGAGTTGTTCCTTGGTGAATATTACAGCATTTTAGGTTCGATTCACATAGGGAAAACTGATATCTGAGAAATGTCGTTCAGAACCTTACCTCGCAAAGTGGTTTTGGGTCTTGACGGAGCGTCGGCCTCGCTAGCCTCTCGATCCTTGTACGAGTCTCGTCTAAGGATGGATTCCGGCAGTGGTCCATTAATCTTCCCGACTGACCTCTCTCAGTTTCTCTCTATCTCCTTCTTTCTTTTGCAAGGGATCTGACGGGGTTCTCTTTGGACCCCTATTAGGGCTGGAGGGGCAAAATGACATTTTTGCCCCTCAGTTGATTTAGCCCCCCCCTTTTTTTTTCTTTTTTTTTTCCTCTCCTGGCCTTACACTCAGGGAAGGTAATATCAGGAGGAGAGTATGAGGTTTTGGCTTCTTCTTCTTTTCTTACTGTTCAATCTGGTTCAGGAAGAAGACGCTTTACCCCTTGTTTACAGTTCAACCCTAGTTCAAGAAGAATAGGACGGAAGATGCAGCCAATAACCTTTCTTACTATTACATATTCCTGTAACAGCTATCTATTCTATATAAAATGCTGATTTTACTGTGTTTGAGGGTGAAGGTGACAGAACCAATGAGACTCGTACAAAGAGAAAAGGATTGAATGAATTTTCAGAGTAAGGAGCTCGACAGTAAAGGAGAATGCATCTTGAGTGATTACAGTTCAGACAATGGAATAGTGAGACCGATAGGCAGAGGAGAAAGATCCATCTGGTCAATCAAGTTACGGGAAAGGAGAAAGATCAGAGCTAAGATTCCCAGTTGACAGGGAAAGAAGGGACAAGTCAAGGAGCGAGCGAAGCTATGAGCCCGAGGTGTAGAGGTCAAGGCAAGGAGCCAAGTAATAAGACACAGAGGTGAAGGAGAAAGACTACTACTATCTATTTACCTTGTGAAAGAATTATGAATAAGGAGTAGAGTAGAAGTTAAGTAAAGGACAGGAGCGAAAAGAAGACAGAGTAGTGAAAGGAAAGAAGGAAGGTTCCCTTGTTTACTAGGAATCTATAGGGGAAAGAATAAGAATGAGCGAAGCCATGAGACCAATAAGGGAAAGAAGGATTGAAGGAGAGAGAGAAGTTACCTATTGTGAAATGAAAGAATAAATAGGCAGGGGAGTCCAGCCATGAGACCGATAGCGAGAGGAGCGAAGCAACGAGAGTTAAGTCTTTGTTTGTTTACAGGTCAAGAAAGGAGAAGATCAAGAAGCCAGCCGGCCGAGGGCAAGGAGCTGATCATCCTATCCTGCCTATTTCCCTTGCTTGTCAAAGAGTTCAAGCAAGAGAGGAGAAGGAACGAAGCAACGTGACCGATAGCGAGAGGAGTGAAACAGCTCGACCGGTTGGGAGAGGAGTTCAGGATCATTAATAAGTAGGTTCAGTAGTTCAGGTCATATCGGTTAAGGTTTTCTCTTTCGTCTTTCTTGCTTACATCTTTCAAAGCTGCTAACTCCTTCATTTCTTCTTGTCTTGCTTTCTCCTCGTTTACGGGATTGAAGATGAATTGACTCTCATCTAAAGGAATATCTGATTCTCCCTTGATTCTTTCACTGTATCTTCTTCTTCTTCTTTCATTCTGTCAAGGATAATTCTGCTCGAGTCTCCCTTCTTTCTTTTCCTTCCTTAATGCAATAACTTCAGGTAATGTTTGTTCTGGTTTAGTTGCTGCAAGGAATTGACTCTCATTCATCTTTAGTCTTGACTTGTTTACGAGGAGAAGATCAAGAATGAATCTTTCGGCCGAGGTTACTGTTCTAGAAGAAATAGGGGAAATTCGGGGAAGGGGCAAAGCCATGAGACCTTGTTCAATCCGGGAAGGGAAGGGAATAGAAATAGAGCCAAAGGGGCAGGCAGAGGCAGGTGAAGTAGCTCAGGTAATATCGGGGCAGGCAATGGAATTAATTGTTCAACCGAGTTGGAGAGGGATGAAGTTCGTAAATAAACTCTCATTAATTAATCTTTCGTTGAGCCTTAGTTTACGTTTACAGTTAAAGAAGGAAAAGCTGAATGAGTCAGTAGGCAGAGGAGAAAGATCAGGGAAAGAACAAGAACAAAACAGATGGTCATAGAGTCAAACAAAGGTGAAGGAACGAAGCAACGAGATTGACAATGAATAGGTTCAGTAGTTTACAGTTAAAGAATCTCAATAGGTTCAGGTTAAGTAGCTCATTCATTTACTCGACTGTAAAGGTTCAGGATTGATTTCATAGGAATAGAATAAGGAGAAAGAGCTGCTCAAGAATAAATGGGTTAAATTAAGGAGCTTTACCGAGTCTTTGAATAGTTCCACCCGAGGGAAATGAAAGAATAAATAAGCAGAGGAGTGAGGTTCCTAAACTCTCTTTAATCCAATAACTGATGGTAATACTGGTGAAGGAGAATTCCTCTTGAATTTGAGAGAAGAAAGAATAGGAATTGAATATGAATCAGGGTCAAGGAAAGGAATAGAGGTTACGAAGAATGAGCTAGCTTGACCTTGTGAAAGAACGAAAGAAGCCGAGCCGAGTTTACTGGTCAATCAGGGAGAGGCAATTCATTAGTACTGTTCAGGGAGAGGAAAAGGAAGAAGACGAAGACGAAGACAGAGTGTTTGAATAGTGAAACCCGAGGTCAATCTGTCTCTAGAATAAGGAGTGTTTACAGTTCGTTCAACGGAGAGGTTCAGTAGTGAAGGAGTTCAGTAGTGATTGAGCTTGACCTTTCATCTTTCGTTGAGTCTTGACTTGAAACACTTTCTATTGAAGGAGAAAGACTACTATACTGTTTACCTCCTGAAATAAGCGAAGAAAAACAGAGTTCAAGAAGGTTACGGTGAAGGAGCGAAGAAACGAGACAGACCGATAGGGGAAAGATCAGAGAAAGAATAACTCACAACCATTGACCTTCTGAAAGAATAAATAGGGTCTGGAGTTTACAGTTAAAGAAAGTGAAGGAAGAGGAAAGAAAGGGACCAAGCTGAGGTGAAGGAGTTAAGTCGAATTCATCTCTTTGTTTACTGTTTAATCTAGTTCAGGTTAATAAATCAGGTAATAGGTAAAGCTGCATGCTAATGAATGGACTCTCCCCTACAGTCTCACATACATATTCCTCTTCTCCTATAAAGTGAAGGCACGAAGCCGAGGAGAAAGATCAGTTAAAGAATAACAATAGGTTCCGGAGCTCAGAGAATAGAGCGGAAGGAGATTGATAAAGGTTACAGTTATGGTTCAGTAGTGAAGGTCATATCGGTTCAGGGTCACGAGTTCAAGCAAGCAAGTAAGAAAGAGGAGGGAGCTCGAGCAAGCAAGAAAGCAAGTAAGGAGTTTTGTCTCATTAATTGAGAGTTGAGTCTTTGTTTACAGTTCAAGGATATCGGAAAATGTGTAGGAGTGAAGGAGCCAGAAAAGGGGCAGGGGCATGTTCCACTATCTCTTTTCTTTCCTCTCCAGTAAAGGTGAAGTAGCTCAGTCAGGTCCTAGAGGTTCTAGTTTCGGTTCAGTAGTGAAGAGAATGAAGTAGCTCAGGGTCAGGTTCTTCAAATAATAGCTTTACCGAGAGAGGGAAATCTATCTCATTCATAAGGAGTTGAGTCTTCCTTCTTGTTGTTAGGATCGATATCAGTCGTTAGCTCAGATACCAGTTGTTGGGATCGCACAACAACGCACACACTCGATCTAGATGAACACAAAGAAAAGGATAGAGAAAATTGCAAGGAGAACTCTGGCTAAAAGGATTTTTTTATTTGATGATTTCAGGTATGTACAACAAGAGAGTATAGAGAATAGAAAGTACATCTTCAAAGCTCTATCGGACCAGATATATATATAGTATAGTTTACTATATATAGCTTTACCAGATTTAGCCATCTACTATATATAGCTATTTACCATATATAGCTTTACCGAATATAGCTTTACCATATATAGCTTAACTATATATAGCTTTACCAAATATAGCTTTACCGGATATAACCGTTGACCAAGCTATAAATAAGTATCAGGCTCCATAGCCTAACAATTCTCCCACTTGGAGACTGATCTAGTCAACCAAGAATTCCACTCTCAAATGACCATGAGCATCCACTGCACCATACCAATTGAGGTTTTGCACAACCTCAATATTCTAACATCAACACATTTTGTCAACATGTTTGCTGGATTCTTTGCACCCTCTATCTTCTCAAAACACATCACCATCTTCAACTAACCTCCGAGTGAAATGGTATCGCCTTCTGTGTTTTGAATGATAGACCGGGTTTCTCGCCAACAGCATGAGTCTCAGGAGTTTCTTGAGTATCTACTACAACATCACTGTGTGAATCTTTCAGCAACTCAACCTCAACTCCCACTTGCTTCACCTCTGGTTTCTCAGCAAGATTCTCAGAAGTTTCTTGAGTATCCGCTACAACATCACTCTGTGAATCTTTGAGCAACTCAACCTCAACTCCCACTTGCTTCACCTCTGGTTTCTCAGCAAGAGTCTCAGGAGTTTCATGAGTATCCGCTACAACATCACTCTGTGAATCTTTGAGCAACTCAAAACTCCCACTTGCTTCACCTCTGGTGTTTCAGCAAGGGTCTCAGGAGTTTCTTGAGTATCCGCTACAACATCACTCTGTGAATCTTTGAGCAACTCAACATCAATTCCCACTTGCTTTACCTCTGGTGTTTCAGCAAGGGTCTTAGGAGTTTCTTGAGTATCCGCTACAACATCACTTTATGAATCTTTGAGCAACTCAACATCAACTCCCACTTGCTTCAGCGACGCTTCCGGACGACGCAACCCCCTCTGGAGCTTCAGCGACGCTTCCGGACTACGCAACCCCCTCTGGAGCTTCAGTGACGTTTCCGGACGACGCAACCCCCCTCTAGAGCTTCAGCGACGTTTCCGGACGACACAATCCCCTCTGGAGCTTCAGCGATGCTTCCGGACGACGCAATCCCCTCTGGAGCTTCAGCGACGCTTCCGGACGACGCAACCTCCTCTAGAGCTTCAGCGACGCTTCCGGATGACACAACCCCCTCTGGAGCTTCAGCGACGCTTACGGACGATGCAACCCCCTCTGGAGCTTCAGCGACGCTTCCGGCCGACGCAACCCCCTCTGGAGCTTCAGCGACGCTTCCGGCTGACGCAACCCCCTCTGGAGCTTCAGCGACGCTTCCGGCCGACGCAACCTCCTCTGGAGTTTCAGCCAGCGACGCTGCCGGTCGACGCAACCCCCTCTGGAGCTTCAGCGACGCTTGCGGATGACGCAACTCTCTCTAGAGCTTCAGCGACGCTTCCGGACGACGCAACTCCCTCTAGAGCTTCAGCGACGCTTCCGGACGACGCAACTTCCTCTGGAGCTTCAGTAACGCTTCCGACTGACGCAACCTCCTCTGGAGTTTCAGCGACGCTTCCGGCCGACGCAACCCCCTCTGGAGCTTCAGCGACGCTTCCGGACGACGCAACCCCCTCTGGAGCTTCAGCGACGCTTCCGGCCGACGCAACCCCCTCTGGAGCTTCAGCGACGCTTCCGGACGACGCAACCCCCTCTGGAGCTTCAACGACGCTTCCAGACGACGCAACCCCCTCTAGAGCTTCAGCGACGCAACCCCCTCTGGAGTTTCAGCGACACTTCCAGCTGACATAACCTCCTCTGGAGTTTAAGCGACGCTTACGGACGACGCAACCCCCTCTGGAGCTTCAGCGACGCTTCCGGCCAACGCAACCACTCCTGGAGTTTCAGCGACGCTTCCGGCCGATGCAACTCCCTCTGGAGCTTCAACGACGCTTCCGGACGACGCAACCCCCTCTGGAGCTTCAGCGATGCTTCCGGACGACGCAACTCCCTCTGGAGCTTCAGCGACGCTTCCGGACGACGCAACCCCCTCTAGAGCTTCAGCGACGCTTCCGGACGACGCAACCCCCTCTAGAGCTTCAGCGACGCTTCCGGACGACGCAACTCCCTCTGGAGCTTCAGCGACGCTTCCGGCCGACGCAACCGCTCCTGGAGTTTCAGCGACGCTTCCGATCGATGCAACCTCCTTTGAAGTTTCAGCGACGCTTTCGGCCGACGCAACCGCTCCTGGAGTTTAAGCGACGCTTCTGGCCGACACAACCCCCTCTGGAGTTTCAGCGACGCAACCCACTCTCGGGAGTTTCAGTGACGCTGCTTCCGGTACTTTCTTTCAATTCTCTAGCAGTCTTTGTGAAGCTAACTCGTTTCTGTTTGCTCGTAATGTAGTTTTCACAAGGACTCATAACAATCTCCGCATCAAATACACCTTGTTCATAGCCGATGGTTTTCCGTACATATTCGACAGCACCTACATCAGATCTGACGTTGTCTTCTCCTTGATGATGTTAAACGCCACGTTTCTGGATAGCGTCAACCGGATCATCCCTAAGGCTTGTCGATCCGTGAGCTTCCATTGTTTCGTGGTCATGGTATCCGACTTCACCCGCAACAGAGGTTCGTGAAGATCTTTCTGGTACAGATAATCTTCAATCTGCATCTTCCAGAAACCGAAATCAGATCCATCGAACTTCTCAATTCCAATCTTTGAACTTTCCATCTTCACAAATCGTGGTGAATTTTGCCTTGCTCTGATTTCCGCCTGGCTCTGACTTCCGCCCGGCTCTGACTTCCGCACGGCTCTAACTTCCGCCTGGCTCTGACTTCCGCCTGGCTCTGACTTCTGCCCGGCTCTGACTTTCGCCCGGCTCTGACTTCCGCCCGGCTCTGACTTCCGCCTGGCTCTGATACTAGTTGTTAGGATCGATATCAGTCGTTAGCTCTGATACCAGTTGTTGGGATCGCACAACAACGCACACACTCGATCTAGATGAACACAAAGAAAAGAATAGAGAAAATTGCAAGGAGAACTCTGGCTAAAAGAATTTTTTTATTTGATGATTTTAGGTATGTACAACAGAGAGTACAGAGAATAGAAAGTACATCTTCAAAGCTCTACCGGACCAGATATATATATGGTATAGTTTACTATATATAGCTTTACCAGATTTAGCCATCTACTATATATAGCTATTTACCATATATAGCTTTACCGGATATAACTTTACCATATATAGCTTTACTATATATAGCTTTACCAAATATAGCTTTACCGGATATAACCGTTGACCAAGCTATAAATAAGTATCAGGCTCCATAGCCTAACACTTGTTTCGGCTTGAAAAGCACTAACTAACTCCTGAATTTATTCAAACACAGTAAACTCTTTTTCTTTCTTTCCTCTTTCGGCTTTGCTTTCTCTTTCTGGTTGAACTAGCTCTTTTCTTTCACGAGGTAACATAGGGTCAGGGAATATCGTCAAAGGGTCAGTAGCTCTCTCTTTTTTGGTTTCTTCTTCCTTTTGTTCAGCTACCTTCTTTCATTCATTTACTCGACTGTTAGGTAAAGGTTTCCTGTTGAGTCTTGACTTCCGGTCAGGGTTTCATGAAGCAGCTAAGGAGCGCAGCAACTTTATAGTAAGTTTCGGATTGAACTATAAAGGAATATTAGATTCTTCTTCTTTCTTTCCTTCTCAGGTGAATGAGAGAAGATGCTCGACAAAGGATAGAGAGGCAATGCAATTGTGAGATCGAGTTTACGAGGTAAAGGGGCAGGCTCAATTCGGATCATAATTGCTTTACCTTCATCATTCTCCTCTTTCTTTTTCTTTCCTTGTGGCTTCTTCATAACAAAGAGCTTCCTGATCTTTGGCAACTAAGGGGAACTATAGGTCTGATTGTCGGTTGTTAGGTCTTCGACTACATTGAAGAAACTATCACGCCTGAAATTTCTTCCTGCATTTGCTAGTTCTTCATTCTCTTCTTGGTTTAGCAGCCAGCTGGCCAAACACGGGCAAGACCTACGAATTCCAATCTTCTTCTTGTTTCAATTCCCTCTACCCTTTTGCATTCTGATGTATGGGGCCCATCGCCCGTGCCTTCTCTCTCTGGTTATCGCATTCCTTGAACTAATTCATAGGGGGTGTTAGTTTGAAGCTCGTTTATGGATGATGCATTTCGTTATAAAAAAAATGAATTAAGCACAAACCTTACTATACTAGATAGGGTCAGTGCTTTTCGGCTTTAAAGCTAAGGTTGCAAATAAAATGGATTCTTTTGTCACCGGATTCCAGTTTTGCACTAAGATTCAGGGAGGAGTCTCATCAGCTTTCTCTTAGTTTACAGCCACTCATGGAATTGGTTATCAGTTCTCCTGCCCATATACCTATAAAATGGGGTCGCAGAAAGGAAAGGAAGCATAGACACATATCATAGATACGGCTCTTGCTCTAATCTTTGACAGCTGTGGTTTTTAAGCATAGACACATATCATAGATGAGACTATTTGCTCAGGACGAATGAGTGGCTGTGCAGCATGCTCCGGAGGAGATTGACCTTGAGAGGAGAGTTAGTCCAGTCAGAAAGGGGAGGGCCCGCTGTCTAGACTGCATTTCGGGAGTTTGAACACCATCCCATTTCAACCAAAAAGACAACCCTGTCAAAGGTATCTAACCTTCCTTCCTTATGAGGGGAAATCCAATTCCGTTTTGTCTTTTTTGCATAAAAACCATCGGTAATATATATTAATGCATTTTGAAACTCGTTCTACCCACCATTTTAGAAAAGTGCAGACTTTCTCCTCAAAAAATGACCTCTACAGTCAAGGAGCCCATTAGATATTTACCTAAACCAGTAGGTCCTTGAGCAGATCCCACGTTAGCCCCAAGACGAGTAAATGCTTGAGTTTAAGTGAGAAGGGCCTCCTCTCCCTGATGGTATTTTGTCCGTATCGTGTTTACCGGGTGGGACCCTCGATCTGGAAGGTATGCCACGGCTACTATCGAGATATACATGNAGGACCCTTTCGACGTTGCACAAAAGCCATTACTTTACGTTCAGCTAGCACTAAAAAGGCTACTCCTAGTAGAAGTGGTAGAATTATTCCAAGTATTGAAGCTGGAACTGCTATGTACGTTTTCGATTTTCTATTCACTGACGATCTGGCCTGGTCGACCCGATCATGATATTTCACTGACGATCTGGCCTGGGCGACCCAATCATGATATTAATGGATCGGACCTTTTCTCGAAAAACACCGGATCCCGAGAAGAGTTGAAGATGGTGCAAGATCGAATCCTCTTACCTTACTTCGAATGGAAGCCCGCCTCACTTGCTTTCTTTACTGCATAAGGGCATAAACGAAGTCAACGGATTTCCTTCTAACTTAACTAGCGGCTGAGAGTAAGCAAGCTACCTTCATTCAACAGATTTGTGGTTGAGTCAATAAGATGCTCTGGGTCGGGAATCTTTTCTCTTCTCTTTTGCATTTCCGCTGCCTGCGTTCTTTTTTGTGTCCGTCCGTATCGCAAAGCTGGTCGACGCCTGCTGTAATGGTTGAAAATGGCCAACCAAGACCCCCTAATAAAGCTTCGATAAAGCAAACGATTCGTTCCGACAACTTCGGACCAGATTCACCCGAATTAGCCTTACAAAATCGATCGGGCGGGCTGGTTGGGAAGGGGTTCTTAGTGGAGAAAAGAATCGCTGAGAGATAGATTCGACTATTTGGTCAGGACGAATGAGTGGCTGTGCAGCATGCTCCGGAGGAGATTGACCCTGAGAGTCAGTCCAGTCAGAAAGGGGAGGCAGGCCCGCTGTCTAGACTGCATTTCGGGAGTTTGAACACCATCCCATTTCAACCAAAAAGACAACCCTGTCAAAGGTATCTAACCTTCCTTCCTTATGAGGGGAAATCCAATTCCGTTTTGTCTTTTTTGCATAAAAACCATCGGTAATATATATTAATGCATTTTGAAACTCGTTCTACCCACCATTTTAGAAAAGTGCAGACTTTCTCCTCAAAAAATGACCTCTACAGTCAAGGAGCCCATTAGATATTTACCTAAACCAGTAGGTCCTTGAGCAGATCCCACGTTAGCCCCAAGACGAGTAAATGCTTGAGTTTAAGTGAGAAGGGCCTCCTCTCCCTGATGGTATTTTGTCCGTATCGTGTTTACCGGGTGGGACCCTCGATCTGGAAGGTATGCCACGGCTACTATCGAGATATACATGTCCGCCTCCCTTGAAAGCTTCTGGTGCTGCAACTATCACCGGTAAGTTACCTCGGATCAACATCGGGATTAGAATCCACTGCAAAAGCTGCAACTAAGTCAACGCCTATTTGCTCTGGATCTACTGGCCCGGACGCTTTTATTCCACCGAAAACAACTGAATATACTACTGCTGGATCTTCGCTTCTCTTGTTATTCTTCTCACCTCTCACTACGCCACCTCAACAGTTGGGACTGGAACTGATTATGCATCTGTCGCCATTTATATCGAGATTTAAAAGTAGGGCGAGTGTGCCAGGGTTATCTCTCTAAATCAGCTTATTCACTAGACTGTTAAGCAATCGAGTCCTCTAGGGTTGATCGACCCCTTTCAAGAAGATTCATTCAAGACTAACCGTTAATTATAAGGAGGAACCCATTCCATAAGGAAGATCAGAGGAAGAGATACATAGTTGGCTGGTTATTTGTCTTTCCCATTCCTGCTGCTACTGAAGGTGCCCGGAATTCATGGATTCTCTAGTAGAGGGGAGTCGAGGTTGAATTCTTTGGTGGACTGGCTTAAAAGAAAAGAAAGAAGCCACCAATTCCAATTGCAGAAGGAGTAGCTACTTGTTTCATGGCTTTAATTTGAGATTCAGATACAGAATATCTCCATAAATGGGTATGACTGGTTAAGGTGACCTGCTTTCTTTGTGCGGCAACCGCAAGTTAAGGTACAATGGATTTGTTATAGCACCAACATTTCACAATATACATTATCTGGGAAAGCTAGTCTTGGGATTGCTCTTTTATCCTGCTGAAACGAACATTATGAAAGTTGAGGCTTGACTTGATAAATAAGGAGAAAGATCAGAAAAAGAATAAATAGAATAGGTTTGGGAGCAAACAGACCTACCTGATGATCATCCAGCCTATTTACCTAGTTCAACCGAGTAAGAGAGGTTCAGTAGTGATTGAGTTCAGGAGCCGGAGTGAAGGAGCTTGATTGACCTGATGATAGTTTACGAGGTGAAGTAGTGATTGAGTTCAGTCTCTTGACTTCCTTTAACATTACCTATAGCCCTAAAAATCGGGTAAAGCATCCATTTTATCCCAAAAAATAGGGAAAGGATAGAATAAAATTTGATAATTAATGGTACTTACAGTCTCATGAAGAAAGAAATAGGTTACGGAATAAGGAGTTGGGTCTTGACTGTCTGTGAAATCAAACACCTATTACCTTGTCTTGTTCAATGACTGAAAAAATAGGGTGAAATGAACTCAAAAATAGGGATTTTATCCCAAAAATAGGCCGAGGATAGAATTTCATTTCTTTCCGCTGCTTTTGTTAGGGTAAAATCTCTACAGTCATATAGGATGAAATTTATTTTCGTGAAGCTGTAGCTGTTAGGAAAAAAGCTCTTACGAGGTTTTACAGTCATCTAGATAAAAAATAATTAAGTGAACCCGCTGCTGTTAGGGAAAAACCTCTTACGAGGTTTACAGTCATATAGGATAGAATAAATTAATTAATGGTCCTAAAGAGGGAAAGAAGTAGGTAGGAGTCTTTGGCTTTGACTTCCAAATGCCTACTCTACTTACACTTCTAACTCTGTCTTCTTCATCTGCGCTCCTCTCATTATCTTTACTGGATTTTATCCCAAAAAATAGGGTAAAGCATCGATTTGATCCCTAAAAATTGGGAGAAGATAGAATAAATTAATTCATGGTTCTAACATGAAAAAGAGTGAAATCAGTCCCGTTTAGCCTCTTTTTCACTCAAATACCGGGAAAATAGCCCTCAAAATAGGGGAAGGATAGTCTCATTCATCGAGAGTCTAGTCTTTCCTTTGTCTTTGTCTTTTACCTTGTTCCAAAAGAATAGTCCAGGGTTTCGCTTCCGTCTTGACTGACTGTTCTAGATCATTAATCTTTCGTCTTTCTCTTTTTCTTTTACTGACTGTAATGTATAAGGTTCAGTAGCCCAGAGAATATCGGTTCAGGTTCCGGATTTCATTCATTTACTCAACTAGAAAGGAGAATTCATCGAGAGTAGAGTTCAGACTTTCAACACTTGATTTAAGGTTCATGAGTTTACCGATTTCACTAAGGGAAAGGAATATCGGAAAAGAAAAGGTTTATAGTTCAGGATTGAATGAATTGCTTTACCTCCTGAGATAAGGCAAGGAAATAGAGTCTTTGGTTCCGAATTTCATTCATAGCTTTATCTCCTTCAAGGAATATCGTCTTTGGTTCCGGTCAGGTAATACTGTCAAAGGTGTAGGTCAGGGAATCCAAAATAAGCTCGAGTCAGCTTAAGATTAAGACCAAAGGCAGTTTGTTCCCACGGAGTTCTCTGTTCCCGATCTACTGCTATTGGTGCTTGCTTTGATATTTGTTTGTTCTCTATATATAGAAGGAAAGAGGAAATGTATTCGCGCACGGTTAGTTGTACTTGTTCTTTTTTTCATTGGCGTTGAATTTGAAGCCCTCGACTGAAGGCTTGGTAGAACAGCAACCGAGTCTGGAACTCCGAGACAAAGCTAGAATAGCCACTGGGGTAAAGAGAATTAACCCCATCATGTATTCGTACCCTCTTGCTAGAGCTTTGACAGATCCCCGACCCTTCATTCATTAATGGTCTACATGACTTTCTTTAGTAAGGTAAGGGTCTTATCACAGAATGGGATTGGGCAGAAGCACAGGTGGGAGGTAATCTTACCCCTTAGTTTGATTTTCGGCAAAACGAACCCAAAGAAAGGGCATAGGCGATCATTGGGATACCTTTCTTTTATACGCTACACTATTTGGCTTGTTAGGACAGCCATCAATCAATCCCCGTCTCCCAGTCCTTTATAACTAATCCCCAGGTGCAAAGCGTGTGGGCAGTAAAGGTTGTTAGCCTTCTGGGCATAGGTAATTAACATATTCTTTGTTCTCGAGAGAGACCGTGTGATGTTGGTTTCACGCGAATTCAATCAGGGAAATATAGCACAAATTCTGATCCGCAAGTTGTTTGGGAGGGAGTCGAGTCTCTGTTTTCCACGTTATCAGAGAGCTATCATCAGGTAGAGCCCTGTTTGTTGTTTTTCGACAATCGGCAAGGATAATCGGCAAGTGAAATCCTTTTCGGTGAGAGGAAATCGTCTGACGAGAAGTTGTTGGAAGAAAATAAAAATGCGAAAAATAACAGAGAGAAAATTGCTGAAGACTTTTGCTTAAAATGAGGTGATGATTTATTTCTAAACAGATTCACCCATTAAATATTTAACTTATCCTAAAAATGGCACGAGAGTGGTCAACTAAATCTGTGCCACTTCCTCCAAAATAGTCATCTAAAAAGTTGGTAATCCATTCGACGTGTTTGTCAAATGGTTAAAGAAAGATATTCAATCAACTAATACAAACGTGTAAAGCTAAATAAGGAAACATTAGGTTTTATCTAACGTTGTTATCTCATTTTGGCCCTGTAGTAGATACTCGGACTCTCCCCTACACCTGCTATTATCAAATTCTCATCTACTTCTCCTTCTTCTCCTTTCAAGAGGTATGGAGGGCAAGCGTTGTACGACAAATGACTTATCCATGTATGGTAAAGGTCAAGGGACTGCCTCCTGGAAGTGCTTTCTTCAAATAAATGAGAGTGTCCCTCAACAACGTGTATGTAAAGTCAAGTACATTTGGTTACCGACCCAGGTGCTCCATTGACATTGACCTCTCTTTGAACTAAGTCATTCATTTTCCCACTCAAAGAAAGAGAACAGCAGAAGTCAAGGGTAGGAAATCAAGCAAAGCCATTTCTTCAATTGGTGATAACAAGTCGTTCATCACTCCCTAGGTTTCTCGTCGGCCGTGGAGAGCACCTTTGGGACATCCAATCATCGATAAGACCAGTAAGCGTACCTCTTATTTGTTCAAAGCGGGATAATTCTCTCTCTTTTTTAATGGAAGAACTCTACCTCTGGCTACTGAAGGCCTTATTGTAGCAACAGCTCCGTGAAAAACAGGCAGTCCTCTTACCTTGTTTAGCTATTTTAGGCATAGTTAGGAGGATGATCTAAATCGTTGCTCAATCCTAGTCTTTCCCCTTCTAAGGCGTGCTCGCTTCTCTTTATGTTGTCTTTCTTAGTTTTCCTTTAAGCCCCCCAAGAACCAACTCTCATTCTTTCTTTACACAATCCATCTTCTTTGATTTTAGGCGTAAGGATGATTCAAGGATGGGAATTTGACTTAGGATGGGCCAATCCCTTTGCTGAAAGGCTAGCTTTAGGCATCCATGATCTCTCCTTTCTCTTTGGTTTATATAACTAAACTGACCTTTGTTTATTTGAAAGTGGATCAATCAATGTTTAGGGTATTGGGGCTAAAGCGAATTCTTTGCTCTAGCCACTAGACATACGGTTAGAGAAAGAGAATTAGATGGAGGGGTTTCTAAGGGTTAGGTTCAGAAAGCAATGGTGGTAAGTCAAGCATGTTATCAAAGAAAAATAGCAGCTATGGCCAGACAAGTGAATAAAGTGTATATTAACAACCTCCTTGTCGCTACTTCGTTTACTCAATCATCATCTCTCGCTTGATATTCAATTCACAGTGAGTCAAGCCCCTCTTCAGCCGGTCGGTACTTAGGAAGTCAGGAATGAAAGGGTAGAACCAGCTCTATCAAGAAAGAGAACAAGGAAGATGCTTATCATAGCATATAGAAAGACTTTGTTGGTCCTTGGGGGCCTCCCGGGTGAATGGAGGTCTTATGGAAAGGTAGCTCATTCTGTAACTTCCGTATGAGGTTCAAAATCAGTAGCCCTTCCTTCTGCTCCTAGTTTAGGAGCCAGCCTTATCTGATATGAAAGCACTTCTTTATTTCGAGATAGCCAGCTAGGTGCGGGGCTAGAGCTAACCGTAGCAGTCTAAGGCCAAGGGGAAAAGCCTTGCAAACAGGGCAAAGGGTACCAAGCAATCTCGCAAGCTTCAGTTTTCCAGTTCATAATCCAATGTGAGAGGAAAAAAAAATACTAATCCTAGGTCAAGGTAGTAGCACGGTACGGGATCAGTCCCTTGTTCTCAGTGCTTAGTGTGAAATGACTTAGTCAAGAGATCTTAGGATACCGGCAAAAGAAAACAAAAAAGAGTGAGTCTGACTATACTAGATTCATCTGACTTTCTTTTTCTTCTTTTTAGATGTGCTTTTTGTGACTGAAAGAGAAAGATCGAGTTGTTGGAAGAAGGTCTTACTTTCGATTGAGATTCTCGGCTAATAGTCTGATCTTTGAGTTCAAAGGGATGGTCTAATCTCATTCTTTACCCTCGGGATGTATGTCTGTGCAAGCCTCTCTCTTTATAGATAGTCATTCCTTTCTGTCCTTTGTTTAAAGAATTATCTTGTAGTCATGCCAGAAAAAAAACGGCTTTCATCCTCCAACCCAACTACCTTGTAAGGGCGTTCAGATCAAGCATGAACTTCTTCGAGCCGGGAACAATCCGTATACGTAAACTTCGGAATGGAAACTCCACCTTCAAACTTCAAAAAGAGGTTGACCTTGGGAGAGAGAACTGATCTGTATAAAAGGCTTGCTTCTTATGCTGTTGACATTCGCGAGCAGTATGAAAGAATTGAAAACATAGCTTACACTACACTAGAGCAGGCAAAGGTCTTGATCAGAGCCTTGCGGAGCATAGAAAGGAGGAGGTGGCCAAGAACAGAGTTACCACGTCCACGACCACATCTACGACCATTATTATGAGAAGTCCGTTCACGAAGATTGCAGATAGATTATTCGCGATGCTTTTTCTTTTTTGGAGATAATCCGTCATTGAGATAGAGCCTTTCTTTCTTTTTGGTCTCTAATAGAAGGCGAAGTTGCATTCATTATTCTTGCTCTTGACTTAGAAGCAAACACCCTCTTCTAGAGAAGTCCATAGAGCATGTGAGGTTGTGCAGCCAAGAACCTAGGCCAACACACTTTCATTCAGGGATGAGAGTAGCCAACTAAGCAAGAAAAAGAGGAATAAAAAGCATTCATTGTCTCATGGGGCAAGCTGACTTAGTGAAAAATAGAAGAAAATGGTTTCAGTACTGATTTCCAATGTAACCTAAGCAACATTGTTGTTTCCCAGTCGGATCTAGGTATCGTTTCGCTTGTTTTTCTTTACGAAGGAGCCAAGTCTTAATCCTCAAGACTGGTTCACTAGTGTTCTGACTCTTTTAGTAGATTGTACTTCTATTTCAACGGTGGAAATCTTAGAATGATCATTACATTAGAAGACACCTCGTTGCATTATCCTCAATCGGCAACTTCTCGGAAAATCAGACTGAATTCTCTGACAAGCTTTTATTCGAACCGACTTATAAGCTCAGAGTCCACTGGAGTCGACTTAAAGGACAGGAGCGAAGGTGCTTTAGCGCTAAGTCTTTGTTTGACTTGATCACACCCCCGTCACTAGCAGAAATATGAACAGTACTCCTTTGGCTGGTGCCAAATCAGGTGACTGAGAAAGGAGCTAAAAAAAGCCTATTCTATTTCTCAGCGGATAGAATGTGTAATTCAGTAGGCGAACAGTCGAAAGAACCAACCACTCTAACGAAGAATGGAGCTGTTTCGGAAGGAATAGGAATCAGGCTTTGGTTTCACTGATGAATTAATGCCAGTTTCTTTATCGATCAGAGATGAATCTAAATCAATTTGGGACCTCATGCATTATGTGTGCTCATGCATTTGGGGATACACCTATTCCATCACGAGTGTACGGACGCGTACATCCATTAGGCAGGCAAAGTTTCGTTATATTTTACATAATGTTGTCGTGACGGTTACTAATTCTAATGGGTATCCGGCAAAAGTTGAGCTACCAGAGAAGGCTCGCCCGATAAGAAAAGGGGTCCAGCCGTGTGTGAACTGTCTTGTGAGCCCATACTCGCACGTATGTGCTGTGTGTAGAGTATATGGTACACATCCAAGTTTCTCATTAGAATAGTGCCGTAGGAAAAATAGATTGATATGATAGGTCCCGTCATTACATTCGCATGTTCTTGCATTTAACCCCCAATAGTGGAGTCACTCATTGAGTATTTCTTAAAATACTCAAGTCACACGCTACCTTTATTTCAGGTTAAGGCAAGGCATTCACGACAGGATTGCAACTCGAGACTATGACACATGCATAGGGTACTCGTATTTATTTTCTTAAACTTAGACTAGGATAGGATGTTTTTAATTTAAAAGTTTATTTATTTTATTTATCGTTTGAAACACGTAAGTCCGTGCTGTGTTTTTAGCTGAAGGTCATGTTTTATGACAATTTAAATTAAGTATTTCCGCATTCAATGTTTATGATATACATACAATAGCGACTTTAAATTAAGTAGAAAATTTCGGGTGTTACGTAAAGAAAATTTCGGATCGTTACAGAAAAATTTTGGGTCATCAAAATTTGTAAACCTTATTTCTATTTATTTAGGACTTCTTTTTTATTTGTTATCTATTTTTTTACTAATATTTTTAAATTTTAAATGAGTACTCATTTTAAATGGTTAAATCAGAATCATGAGAAAATAAATATAATTTCTAAAAAATAACCAAAAAATCAGATAGTAATAAAGTGAGGAGTTTTTGTTTTTTTCAAAATATTAATTTTTTAAAGCTTTTTATATATATATATATATTTATATAATATATATAATTAAAATATAGGAATTAATTTTAAAGCTTTTTTTATTTGTTTTGGATGAAAACAGTTATTTTGTTTTAAAAATACCCCAACTTTAAAAAGTTTAATTAATATCTTTCGGTTATTAAAAAAGTAATTAAAAAAAAACATGAAACTTTATCATATTATTAACACCTTCAAACTTTATAAAAAAATTAAAAAGAGTTCTTTCCATCCATATATAACCGTTTATCTATACTATATAATTATCTCCAAGTTTTTAAGTTTTTTTCCGGTCTTAATGTTAATTTTAAAATTAATTTCAATTTTGTCTTTATACGAAGTTTATTTTAACTGCTTCAAAATCAACGGTCTAGATCTTGTAAAGAAATTGATCACGGGACAGTGACAAAAATTTGGATCTGTTTCAACTGTGTGATCTGTTAAAGATAACTCTCTGATTTGATTTCAAGTTTTTTTTGGGTAAATTTAATGAAAGCAAGTATAACCGTCCCCAACAAAATTATTAACAAATTTGATATATTTTATATAAATCAATTTATTTTTCCTTTTTTAAGAATGGATTGATAGTATATTTTAAAAATTGGTTAATAATATATTTTATCTTATTTTCAAGATTTTGTCAGTAATATATTCAGTAGATTTTACCTTATTTTCATAATTTGGTTAGTAGTATATTTTGACTACACCGTCCAGACTTACAATTCCTTTGTTTGACATTTGAGGATTTTATTGACAGCTAAGTTAAGCGCATGACTCTGATACCATGTTAGGAAACATGTACCTCCGTAATGGTATGATACTACCCACTTTGAGTATAAGCTCATATGTCTTTGCTTTGAGTTTTCCTAAAAGGCATAGCCGATGTGAAACTCCCTCCCTCTCATGTCTTTGCTTTAAGCTTCCTAAAAGACCTAGCCAATGTGAAACTCTCTCCTAACAATCCTCAGCCGTTTCGACCAATTTCCAGCTATCTTAAATCTTCACCAAAGACTATCATACAATATTCTGTTGAGCAAAGTTTCCATAAGCATAAGAACGTTCATGGTGTCCCAAACTTATTTGGCAGAATTTTTCATAAGCATAACGAAATTGCTATGTGGCTCTATACCAAATGAGTAACCACAAGCCTTCACAATTGTATCATATTGTTCACTTTAGACATAAACTTTCATGACTTTATTTTGAACTTCCCTAAAAAACATCAACCCAATTCACAATGTAATTTTACGAACTTATTTAATTTGTGTTGAACTGAATAAATGAAAATTTTATAAATATTTACTCACCATACAATCGTATATACATATTATGAACTTATTTAATTTGTGTTGAACTAAATGAATGAAAATTTTATAAATATTTACTCACTCTACAATCATATATACATTTTTATTTTATTTTTATTTAATTTCATAGTTTCATATAGTTATTTTATTATTATTTATTCTCCAACGTAAATAGATGTTTGAAACAAATAAAGAACTAAAAACAACGTAAATAGATGTTTGAAACAAATAAAGAACTAAAAACAACGTAAATAGATGTTTGAAACAAATAAAGAACTAAAAACAACGTAAATAGATGTTTGAAACAAATAAAGAACTAAAAACAACGTAAATAGATGTTTGAAACAAATAAAGAACTAAAAACAACGTAAATAGATGTTTGAAACAAATAAAGAACTAAAAACAACATAAATAGATGTTTGAAACAAATAAAAAACTACTCTCCATAAGCATAAGCTCTTATGACTTTGCTTTGAGCTTACTCAAAAGGCCTCGTACCAAGGGACAAAGTATTCTTTGTTTATAAACCTATGATCATTTCCTAAATTAGCCGATGTGGGACTTTCATTATCCAACACCCCCCCTCGAACAAAGTACGCCTCCCCTTAATCGAGGCTCGACTCCTTTAGAGTCTTAGTCATTTTTTACTGCCTTCGAGGAGGCTCGACTGCTTTTCTTTTGGAGTCTTTCGTTCGACATTTGAGGATTTATCAATCTATTGGCACGACTAAGTTTAGGGCATGGCTCGACTCCAACAACTCAAACCAATCCAACCCAAAATTAAGTTTATTATTTAACTTATTTAGGTTAAAAAAATTATAACTTGAATAATTGGATTGAGTTTAAAAAAATATTCTAATGTGATACACAAATATATGTGCTACAATTAATAATCTTATATTTAATTCATGGCATGACTCATTTGAACAGATGTTCATACAAATCTCATATATTTTCAAATATTTAAAATAGACACATTTTCGACTCTCTCCATTTATTTTATGTTAGCATCCTTTCCAACAAAATTGAGGGTAATTATAATATAAATAAAATGAATATATTATTCCCGTGCTACGAGTTTTAGAATAAATAACTCGGTTCATTGAAAATTGTGCAAGCGAGATCAAAGTTAACAACCCTCAAAAAAAATCATAAATAAATAAATAAACAAATAAAAAAATTATTAAAAAAAAATAAAAAACAAAATAAACCTCCCCACTTCTCCCCACCGACCTCTTATCCCTCTCCCAATTATCTCTCCTCAACCCACTCCTTAAGCTAAAAAAATCACAATTTGTAAAAAGAAACATAAAAATAACATTTCCAAATTTAATTTGAGGAAAAAGAAGAGAATGACATTTACCGGTTGAGATTAATCAGATTTGAGGTGAAGATAGATCTGATAAGGTATATATTAAATTTGCCAATTATAGTTAGATCTCATTCCATCATTACAATCTCAGACTTAGAAACTAAATATCAATCATTTATATGAATTATAGTAAATCACCTTAATAATATTAGATCAGTAAATTTATATAAGTAGAAAAATGAATAAATTAAAAATAAAATGGCTAAAAAAATTTGTGAATAGAATTCTAGTGTTAACAGAAATGAGAGAAAAGGATCGACAATACAAAAAAAAGATTCATTAATTAAAAATTTAAACTAAATATAGTGAGAAAAGTAAATATAGAGGGCAGACAAACAAAGAATAACTTGAAATAACTCTATCAACCTTTTTTTTATACAATAATAACCATAGAAAATAATTATTTTAATAAAAACATCCTTATAGATATATAATATTTCAAGACTTTTAACAATGGATCAATGTAAAGTAGAGAAATAATTTTATAGAGTTTAACCTTGAAACTAATGTTATGGGATCACATAGGTTAGCTTGGATTTCAAAGGACAGAATCGAACTTTCGTTAAGGATATATTCGTGACAACAACCTAAATTAACTAGGTAAGTGATCTTACTATCGGCATGGTTATATTTGATGTTGACACGTGCCCCGTGGTTCTGCACGTGTCATATACATTGATATGTGTGAATTGTTTGTGGATCAATATGTTTATGATATGTTATAGTATGTGAATTGTATAGTAATAATTACAATACGATGTGTTCAATGATATGTTTGAGATAAGATATGAGAATGACGCACAAAAAAAAAAAAAAGTAACAATAGGAGTAAGATACGTTCATGAAACTTTATGGTTAGGTTACATACCGAAGAGCTATGGATATGAGAGATTGATAAAAGAATACAGTCAGGTTATGGGTAGAAAGGGACAGGTGTGTGATAGATTGTTAGAATGATAGCGTTAGGATATGTTCCTGTGATGATATGACTAAGGTACGTTCATGTAACGACATGACTATGATAGGTATAAGAACATTAAGACTATGATAAGTTAGGGAACGATATGACCACGAAGTGTTTATGATATGATATGATTATGATACAATATGTGAATGTCGGATTTATACATGTTGTCAGATGATATGAAATATGTTATGACAATATTTGATAAATTGATATGTTTATGATATGATATATTGTGATGCAATATATTACGGTATAATATGTATATGATGAAATGTTATGTCTCCTAAATTGTGTATATATTGCATGATATGAATGACATGAAATATAACCCCGTTAGAATTATGTAAGATATGAGAATTGAAGAATGAGAAACAATATGATATGAATAATGAACGATATGTGAAATGATTTGAAAAACGATATGATATGTACAGAACACTAGCAGGGTTGTATTAAATGATACCCCTATTTCATCACGAGGGTACGGATGCGTACATCCATTAGGCAGACGAAGTATCGTTATATTTTACATAATGCTGCCGTGACGGTTACTAATTCTAATGGGTGTCTGATAAAAGTTGAGCTACCAGAAAAAGCTCGCTCGATAAGAAAAGGGGCCCAGCAGTGTGCGAACTGTCTGGTGAGCTCATACTCGCACATATGGGCTGTGTGTAGAGTATATGGTACACATTGAGTCTTCCCATTAGAATAGAGATTGATATGATAGGTCCCGTCATTGCATTCGCATGTTCTTGCATTTAACCCCCAATATTGGGGTCACTTGAGTATTTCTTAAAATACTCAAGCGACATGCTACCTTTATTTCAGGTTAAGGAAGGACATTTTTGTACGGCTGACGACGGCATCGCAACTCGAGACTATGGCACATGCATAGGGTAGTTGTATTTATTTTCTTAGACTTAGACTAGGATAGGATGTTTTTAATTTAAACGTTTATTTATTTTATTTATCTTTTTTTTTGTGCCGATTTTAAAGGTGTTTTCGAAACACATAAGTCCATGGCTATATTTTCGAGCGAGTTTTTATCGATAAAAAAGAAATCAAATAGATTCAAGGGGGCTTTTTGAGAATGTATTAATAAGCTAGACCCATGCTTCAAGTTGTTTCATGCCATAAATAAACGCGAACACTCAAGAAATCCGTCGAACAATCAGATTCACATCTCTTACAACCAACACAATCTTCTATTCTTTGAGCCGAAGCTATTTGCTTAGCTTTTCATCCGCCCCAAGGTATCATTTCTAATACATCGTGGGACAAGCTCGGACACATTGAGTACACCCTAAACATGTATCATAAATCTTTACCATGGTTTTGGGAGATATTTTTTTTACTTAGTTTTAAAAAAAGTAAGTTATCTACTCCATCCGACTAGTTCCGGGTTCGAATCCCGAGCAACCCATATTAATGATAATATTGAACTAATCTATCATATCGAAATAATATATAAGTCTAATTCGATTTTGTAATGAATGAAAAGAATTAAATAAAAAAAAATCTAATTAATCTAAAGGTTATGTTTTATGAAAGTTTAAATGAAGTATTTCCGCATTCAATGTTTATGATATATATAATTAAGTAGAAACTTTTGAGTCGTTATAGAAAGATTCTTGCTCCCGTACTTGGAAATGGAAACTCGATCCAAGCTCGACCCCTCTCTATTTTGAATTAGGACTTGCCTCTTTTTTTTCTATCACCCATATCTATCTCTTGGTCGAACTGACCTCTCTTCAATTAAAATACAAATAAGCTCAAAATGGCTAACATGGTGGTAGTAGAAAAATCACCACCCGCAAAGTCTTAAGGCCATGTATGGAGGCTGATGCCTGCCCATACTAAAAAGTCAAAGAAGTTGATGACCTGGTAACAAGGGAGCAGGCGGCCAGCCCCAGTGAATGGTAGCCATAACTATAACGATTCTAAGATAGCAAAATTTCTTGTCGGGTAAATTTCAATCCACATTAAAGACATAAAAATCTGGGTACCGTCCCATAGAGAGGCTCAATGAAATAGAAAGATGAAAAGAGATTTGTTTCCATGATGGGTTAAACTAAAACAATTGATTAAACTATAAAGGAAAAAAGGGGAAATGTTTCAAATAAAAAGAAAGAATTCCTCATACTAGTTCATATCTAAAAGAAAACCAATATGATTTCAGCCACAGAAAACAAAACTTGAAATCTAGTAATCTCTCCTAACAAAATGGGTTCAGAAAAAGCAAGAAGAAACGACAATTGGACTCCTAACAAAGTGCTTGCCGTCGGTCCAAACCAGCGTACCGTAACCAATTTGACCCTCCGCCACAGCTCTGGTCATCGTCAATTCAAACCTTTTCTCCTCTCCACTCCGCCACAACTCTGGTCATCGTCAATTCAAACCTCTTCTCCTCTCCACTCCGCCACAGCTCTGGTCATCGTCAATTCAAACCTCTTCTCCTCTCCACTCCGCCACAGCTCTGGTCATCGTCAATTCAAACCTCTTCTCCTCTCCAATCTTCTCAAACTTCAAAACGCTTGGTGACACTCCCAATCAAGTTCTGAACCCCAATGGAAGGGTAATTAAAGTTCAAAATAGAACCATCAGCGAATACTCGAATGTTCTTCTCCTTGTAGCCGCTGGCACAGAGGAATTCCAAGTAATTGTTGGGGGAAAGGTCGTAGACAAGACCAGGGTGGATGGCGCTAGTGGGGCGGATGTGCCCTGAACCATATATGAAGGGGGTGGCTGGAGCGAAGATAGGGGAGCCGTCGTCAAGCATGAGGTTCATTGTGTTGTCGCTAATTCTGGTAGAGGTCATTATGGCAGATTTGATGGTGGCGGGGCTCCATTCGGGGTGGAGAGCTTTGAGGAGGCCGACAATGCCGGAGACATGGCGACAGGACATGGAGGTCCCTGACATTGTTATGTATGAAACTATTCTGTTGTCGAATGGTTCCCTTGTTGGGCTCACGACGTCGAAGAATGCCATGATTATGTTCACTCCCGAGGCTGTCACGTCCGGCTGCAAAGTATTAGAACATGGAAAGCTGGAAGAACATGATATACGAGGAAACAACTTGGCCTTCATTGTAATTGATACGGGAAGCTAGAAGAACATGGAAATCGGCGATGATTTCAAATCCACTAAGCCTATCATTGCAGAGAATCATTTTGACGGCACCGGCGAGTACGACTTGCATTTCTTTGTCAATTCTCGAAGAACCCCCTCTCAAGCAAACCAAGATCTTCCCTTTCACTTTAGAATGATCCAAAGTTTCCCGCTTGTAGAGCATGGTGTCGTTGGCATAGGCGGTCGTAGCTTTCTCCTGAGCTCCTGTTATCAATGGGTATAGCTTTCTTCCTGCTAATGGTCTCGAAAGGCTTGATCCTTTAATGACCTAGAACAAATTTTATGTTCGACTAAACGAGGACAAATATGATACCTATGTTGAGCAATAATGGAAGACAAATATCTAAATATTTGCTTTATCAATTATTATATATACAATACAATGGAAACCATAATTTATGACTAAATATTTTTAAACAAATCTTGAAGCGTTGTTCGTTTCAAAGCTCAATGGGAGGCCTGAAATTCACGGTCCAAAGTGCTAGCCCCGACCGTCAAAATCAACGGAGCAATATTAGAAGCAGTTGTCGTGCTCAGGCTAGAGTTGCCGGCGGAGCACACCACGGGGATTCCTTTCTTCGGTGCATGAAAGGAAGCAACGGCGATGATATCATCATAGTATTCGGCTGGTGGATTGCCGATGGAAAGCGAAAGGACATCAACACCGTCGTGGATGGCATGATCAAATGCCTCGGCAATTTCGGCGTCCAAGCAGCTGCCAGTGTCGTGGAGTGGCCAGCATACCTTATAGGAAGCGACGCGGGCCTTGGGAGAGCCACCCTTGGCAGTTCCGATACCGAACCCGAATACGCTGATGCCGGAGACATAGCTACCACCGGTCGTAGACAGTGTGTGGGATCTATAACCTTCGTAGTCGCGCGTGGAGTTGACGATGAATGGGAGTTAGTCCGTTAAATTTTGGGATTTCAAGTAAGCTATTACTCCTCATTGAAATACTTTGCTCCCATTAATTTCGTGTGTTATGCACCCTTTAATCTGAATTAAAAATAATAATAAAATATCAAATTATGATTAACGATGGTACTTGTTACAAGGCACTGCATCAGTGGTTTTATTCGTGCAGCCTCCTTTCCACCTGGCTCGCACACCTCCGACTATTCCATGTTCTGCAAAACTCTTGGACTCCGGCCATACACCTCTGTATATATATATATATTTTAACAAAAAAAAAAAACACATTTAATTTACCTAATATTTTAAAGCGGTATACATGGCTCAGAACAATCCAAATAGTATCTACAATCCAATTCAACCCTTATGATCTAAATTAGGTATATGGTCAGTAACCCAAACAACCCGAATAAAATCCACAATCTTAACTAACCTTTTATCCAACTCAACCTTTATGATCTAAATTAGGTAAGTCAGTAATAATAATTCACTATCCAACTCAACCTTTATGATCTAAATTAGGTACATGGTTAATAACCAAAACAACCCTAATAGAATCTACAATCAAACTCAACCTTTATGATCTAAATGAGGTATTTCAGGTTAATCGAGTTATTTGAATAACTAAGAGATAATATATATTTACTGGTGTCGCCTTTTCCAAATCTAGCCTTCCTCTAAAGAGAAGAAGGGGGAATAACACAATTCTTCTCCAAATGCATGAACTGCCATGAATGAGTTGTGTGTAACTCTTTGATTTTGTTTGGCAACACTGCTGCTACTTTTGGGTGCTCTCCCATAAATTATTATTTAAATAAATATATATTAAAGTTAAAATAGTTTGGGATTTACTTGCAAGCTTGGTGGCCTGTTCCTCGTCTAGACTCGTCTAGAATTGCTGCAAACTCATTTATATGGTTCTTATACACGTAAAATATAGCATATTTTACCTTTTCAGAACTTAAAATTTTTAATTTTTATTAATTCAAAATAAAATAATAATAACTATACGTGATAAAAATTAAAAAAAAAAAAAAAAAAAAAAAATTTCCAAAAAAAAAAAAAA
>NW_019268560.1:414237-496135 GCF_002738365.1 Cucurbita moschata | reverse complement strand
AAAAATTAAAAAAAAAAAAAAAAAAAAAACTTCAAACCTCCACAAGAAGGGTCCGAGCAATTTGTGATGAGAATCGACAGCAATTTGAAGATCTATTGCTTATACCTCTAACCCATGTGAGTGAGATTCTAGTAACACAATATAGGAATGAAATTAAAAAAAAAATAAAATTAGGGTTCGTTCAATAATACTTAAGAACATAAGAAGAACACGCGATCGAATAAAAAAGAATACTTTACTCTTTTTTTACTGTGAAAGGTGATATTAATGTTGAGATAAATATTTGAAGAATATATTATTTATGGAATATATCTTAGATATTATATCTAGTATATTTTATTTTATTCTCAATATTTAATTGATTTATATTTTCCTTATTTGGAAGTATTAGTTGCTCGCTTGTATACTATTTAAAGTTTATGAATATTAACGAGAACACACCTTCCATTCCAATTCTTTTCTATTTCTCATTAGAATGAATCAAAAGAATAACGTGAGGATGAAATTAGGAAGGTTATCTTCCAATATTTTTCACTCTCTATAACCTGAAAATGCTTGGTTAAATACTAACAAAAATTTGGAATATCATTAAAGATATTATTTGATTACATTTTAATATTTTTTTAAAAAGTTTTAGTATAATTAAATAAATTTAAATATGAAGAAATAAAGTGGTGGCCATAAGTGAATTTTCAAATGGCTTGATTGGATTAGTTGGTTTTTTTAGGTTTTATTTAACAATTTTTTTTAATTATTATTTTTGCTTTATTTACCAACTATTTTCTCTTTCTTTTTTTATTATTTTGATTTGTAAACTTTTTTTATTTGTTATCTATTTTTTTACAAATGTTTTTAAATTTTAAATGAGTACTTTTTAAATGTTTATAATCTCTCAAAAAAACCAAAAAAATCAGATAGTAATAAAGTGTGGAGTTTTTTTTTTCTTTTTCAAAATATTTTATTTTTTAAAGCTTTCATATATATATATATAATTAAAAGATAGGCTAAATTACTTTTAAAACTAAAAACTTAAAAACCTAAAGATTTTATATTTTATCTTAAAATTATACCCTTAAACATTAGAATATTTCAATAATATTCTTGAACTTCCAAAAATTATCTTATTATTAGTTTCGAATGAAAACCGTTGTTATTTTGTTTTAAAAATACCTTTAAAACTTTAAAAAGTTTAATTAATATCCTTCCATTATTAAAAAAAAAATACTCATGAAACTTTATAATATTATTAACACTTTCAAACTTTATAAAAAATTAAAAAGAGTTTTTATGTCAATTTATAGACGAAAACTGTCTATATATACTTTATTGATCATCTCCAAGTTTTTAAGTTTTTTTTTTTAACCAAAAGTTCAAGGTTATCAAATCCTATCTACACCTCATAGATCATAGATCTTGTACACGCTTCTATTTTTTTTTCTATTTATTTAAGGGTATTAATGTTAATTTTAAAATTTCATGAATATTTTCTAAATTAAAATTTACATACATATATTTGTTAGGAGTTACTGGTCTAGTCTTTTATTTTAAATATAGTTGAGAGTTTTATTCTTTGGGACTCTTAAGTTTTTCTGCTATATTTTTAGGTTCTAACTACGTGATTGTAAAGGCTATATAATGTCATGCTTAGGTCCAATTGTTTATGTTCTCTGCTCTAACAATTTACTGCTGAACTTATCAATTGGTATCAGAGCCAATTAGAAAGAAGTTGCAATCATCAAGAGATCAAACACTGAGAGAATGAGTGACGACAAAATATTAACGAAAATTCCTCACTTCGATGGTCACGATGATCATTGGAGTAAATTGATGGAGAACTTGCTTAAAGCAAAAGGCTCATGGAGTTTGGTGGAGTATGGTTTTTCGGAACTAGTAGAAGGGACAGAATTGACTGCTGCTGCACAACAAGGATCATCAGGTAAAGTATTACCTGTACCAAGCGATTGATCAAACTGTCTTTGAACAAATCTTGGACCGTCGCACATCCAAGAATGTTTGGGACTCAATGAAGAGAAAGTTTGGTGGAAACCAAAGAGTGAAGAAATCACTTCTTAATGCATTAAGAAGAGAGTACGAGGTTCTGGATATGAGAAAGAATGAAACCATCACTGAGTATTTTGCAAGAGTGATGCACGTTGCTAATAAGATGAGAAGCGGAGAAAAAATGTCAGAAAAAGAAAATTGTAGAAAAAATCCTACGCACCCTAACTGACAAATTTACATACGTTGTAGTATCCATTGAAGAATCAAAAGATATTGATACTATGTACATTGATAAGTTACAAAGTTCGTTAGTGGTGCATGAACAAATATTTCGACGCCCCAGCAACAATGATGAAGAAGTGCTGAATGTTGTAGGTCGATCTAGTACAAACAACAGAGGGAGAGGAACGTACAGAGGAAGAGGGCGTTGAAAGAGGGAGAATAAATTTCAACAAAGCAACTGTTGAATGTTATAAGTGTCACAACTTAGGATATTTTCAGTATGAATGTCCAAAGTGGAAGAATGAAACAAATTATGCTGAGCTTGACGAAGAAGATGAGATGCTGCTAATGGCCTATGTAAAACTCCATGGATCAAAGAGAAGTGACGTCTGGTTCTAAGATTTGGGTTGCTCAAATCACATGTGTGGTAATGAAAACATGTTTTCAAGTTTAGATAAACTTTTACTCACAGTGTCAAGCTTGGAAATAATACCAGAATGAAAGTGTCTTGAAGTTCAGGTGTTCAATATACTTCTCCAATGGTATAACGATTTTCTTGCAAAAACAATTTTACAGTACTGTTAAAAAATGGAATATGCAGTATTTATCATTCACAGACAAGGAAAATAGCAGAATCAATTATGAGTGTAAACCGAATGTTCATTTTGCTTGCAAAGTCATCAATCCCAACAACTGAAGAGATGCCTCCAAGCCTCTAATATAGATCAATCAACACTTTGGTACTATCGTTATGGTCATCTCAGCTACAAAGGCCTTCGTATTTTGAAACATAAAAACATGGTGGAAGGTTTGCCGCAATCCAAGCATCACTTGCGAAGCATGTATAAAGGGCAAACAATATTGAGCTCTGATTCCAAAACACAGTCAGTGTAGAGCAACTGAAAAATTGGGACTTGTTCATGCTGATTTGTGTTGTCGGTTACTCTATCTTCAAGCAGCCGGAAAAAGGTATGTATTGTGTTTTATAGATGATTTTACTAGGAAGGCATGATGTACTTTCTCCTAGAAAAATCAGAAACATTTTACCATTTTAAATGTTTCAAAATTTTCATGGAAAAAGAAGTTGGAATGCCTATAAAATGCCTAAGAGCAGATAAAGGAGGAGAATTCAATTCGGCCAAATTTAATGACTTTTGCAAGATGCATGGAGTGAAGAGACAACTGACCATGACCACAGCTTATACTCCACAACAAAATGGAGTAGCTGAACTAAAAAATCGTACAGTGATGAACCTGGTAAGAGCTGTGTTAACAGAAAAGAAAGTACCAAAGAGATTCTTGCCTAAATCTGTTATGTGGGTGAATCATGTCTTAAATCGATCACCAACTCTTGCAGTGAAAGATGTAACACCAGAAGAGACTTGGAGTGGAGTAAAACCATCCGTTGACTATTTTCGAGTTTTCAAACGTGTGGGATATGTTCATATTCCAGATGCTAAGAGGAAAAGGCTTGAAGAGAAAAGTGTAAGTTGTATTTCATTTGGAATCAATGGTGAATCCAAAGGGTACAGAATGTTTGATCCTGTAGCAAACAAAATCATAGTTAGCTGCGACGTAATTTTTTATGAGGATCGTGAATGAGATTGAAAAAATTATGAAAATAAAACTAATTTAGATTGGGGAAAAAACATTGAAATTTCAATGGAAACAGAAGAAGACACAAAACATCACATAGGTTCAGCTTCATCGATTAACTCAAATGGTGAAATTGAACCGCTGTTGTACCTACGGCTGCACCTGCTGTTGTCGAACCAGGTTTGGCTATAAGGGAGGGTAGAAGTCGACGCCCACCTATATGGTCAATTGATTCTGTTTTCGGTGAAGGTTTGTCCGAAGAAGATAATGTTAACATGACAGTTTTTTACAAATTTAGCTCTGGTAAAGTATGAGGAAGCAGTAAAAAACTCAAAGTGGAGGATTGCCATGGATGAGGAGATTAAATCCATTGAAAAAAAATTAGACCTAGCACTTAGTATTTCTACTTGTCGGTGCTAAGAAAATTGGGGCAAAATAGGTTTATAAAACTAAGCTAAATGAGCTTGGAGAGGTTGACAAATATAAGGCAAGATTGGTGGTAAAAGGATACATACAAGAGCATGGAATTGATTACACTGAAGTTTTTGCGCCGGTAGCTAGAATGGATATTGTGAGGATGATCATAGCTTTTGCAGCTCAGAAAGGCTGAAAACTTCATCAGTTAGATGTAAAATCAGCTTTTTTACATGGAGAATTGAAAGAAGATATCTTTATAGAGCAACCAAGAGGCTGTGAAAAAAGGGGAAGTGAACATATGGTGTAGAAGCTCAACACACTCTATGAGTTAAAATAGGCACCTAAAGCATGATTCAGCCTAATCGAATCCTACTTCATCAAATAAGGTTTTGAAAACAGTTCTTGTGAGCATACGCTCTTCATTAAAAGGAAGAAAAGGATTGAAGTAATACAACGATCAGATCGCACTTTTATATGTCAAAGGAAGTATACAACTGAGGTTTTGAAGCGATCTGAGATGGAAAATTGCAACTCTGTTTGCAATCCCATTGTTCCAGGACAAAAAAAAAAAAATTGGTAAAGATGAAAATGGCATTAAAATGGATGCAACGTTTTTCAAACAGATAGTAGGAAGCTTGATATATCTCACTGCCACTCGTCCTGATCTTATGTTTGTTGCCAGTCTGATAAGTCATTTTATGGCTTGTCCAACGCAACAACATTTTGTAGTAGCAAAAAGAGCTTTGAGGTACTTGAAAGGTACAATTAACTATGGTGTATTCTACAAAAGAGGATGAGTGAGTGAGCGGATCGATTTTACTGATAGTGACTATGCCGGGACATAGAAGACCACATAAGCACTTCAGGCTATATATTTATGATGAGTGAAGGAGCAGTGGCTTGGTCATCTGATAAGGTATATATTACGTGAGGATATATCTGATAAGGTATATATTAAATCTTAATTTTCTTTTGTCTTATTTTTTTAGACATCACAGCCCATTGTAGTTAGATCTCATTAAATCATTATAATGGTTTAGTTTTGAGTTAGAAACTAAATGTGAATCATTTATATGAATTCTAGTAAATCATGTCAGATTAGTAATATTAGATCAGTAAATTATATAGGGAGAAAAGTAAATACAGAGGGCAGAAAAGCACCGAATGACTTGAAATAACTCTCAACTTCTTTAATACAACAATAACCATAGAAATTAAGATTTTTAATAAAAACATCATTATAAATGAATAACATTTCAAGATTTTTAACAATGGACCAATGTAAAGTAAAAAATAATAATTTTATAGAGTTCAAACTTGAAACTGGATTTCAAATGACAGAATACAACTTTCATTACGGATATATTTGTGACAACAACCTAAGCTAACTAGGTAAGTGACCTTACTATCGACCTGGTTATATTTGATGTTGACAAGTGCCCCGTGGTTCTGTACATATCATCATATATTAATGTGTGTGAATTGTTTGTGGATTGATATGTTTATGATATGTTATGATTATGATACGACATGTGAATGACGGATATATACATGTTATCAGATGATATGAAATATGTTATGATACGAGATATGTGATAAATTGACATGTTTATGATATGATATATTGTGATGCAATATGTTACGGTATAATAAGTATATGATGAAATGTTATGTCTCCTAAATTGTGTGTATATTGCATGATATGAATGACATGAAATCACTGTAACTGACATGAAATATAACCCCATTAGAATTATGTATAATATGAGAACTGAATAATGAGAAACGATATGATATGAATGATGAACGATACGTGAAATAATATGAAAAACGATGTGATATGAATGATGAACGATACGTGAAATGATATGAAAAACGACATGATATGTACAGAACACTAGCTGGGTTGTATTAAATGATAATGAAAACGGAAAAATGTTGGGACCTCATGCATTATGTGTGCTGGGGATACCCATATTCCATCACGAGGGTACGAACGCGTACATCCATTAGGCAGGCAAAGTATCATCCATTAGGCAGGCAAAGTATCCTTATGTTTTACATAATGCTGCCGTGACGGTTACTAATTCTAATGGGTGTCTGCCGTGACAGTTACCAGAGAAGGCTCACTCGATAAGAAAGGGGTCCAGCGGTGTGCAAGATGAGCCCATACTCGCACATATGGGCTGTGTGTAGAGTATATGGTACACATCCAAGCCTTGAATAGTGCCGTAGGAAAAAATAGATTGATATGATAGGTCCTGTCATTGCGCATGTTCTTGCATTTAACCCCCAATAATTAGGTCACTTACGAGTATTTCTTAAATACTCAAGCCAGGCAACTCGAGACTATGACACATCCATAGGGTAGTTGTATTTATTTTAATAAACTTAGGATAGGATGTTTTTAATTTAAACGTTTGTTTATTTATGTATTTATTTATTTATTTATTTTGTGTCATTTTTAAAGGTGTTTTCAAAACACGTCCATGGCTGTGTTTTTAGCTTAAGGTTAGCTGAAGGTTAAGTTTTATGAAATTTTTAGCTGAAGGTTAGCTGAAGGTTAAGTTTTATGAAATTTTAAATGAAGTAATTCCGCATTCAATGTTTATGATATGTAAGTAGGAAATTTCGAGTTGTTACAAAAAGATTCTTCCCTAGTACTTGGAAATGGAAACTCGATCCAAGCTTGGCCCCTCTCACACTATTTTGAATTAGGAACTTGTCTCTTTTTTTTTATTATCTGTATCTATCTCTTGGTGACCTCTCTTCGATTAAAATACAATAAGCTCAAAAGGCCTAACATGATGGTAGCAGAAAAATTACCATCCGCAAAGTCTTAAGACCATGTATGGAGNCAAAAACAACAACAATTAGAGAAAGATTCCGACAAAGATTCATAAAGAAGTAAATAAATTGTATTTTTTTTTACTTCGTGGAATAGATGTACGAGAAAACAGCTTGGCCGTCATTGTAATTGATATGGGAAGTTGGAAGAACATGGAGATCGGCCATGATTTCAAATCCACTAAGCCTATCATTGCAGAGAATCATTCCGACAGCACCGGCGAGGAGGGCTTGCATTCCTTTGTCAATTCTCGAAGAACCCCCTCTCAAGCAAACCAAGATCTTCCCTTTCACTTTAGAATGATCCAAGGTTTCCGGTTTGCAGAGAATGGAGTCCTGGGCAAAGGCAGTCGTCGCTTTCACCTGAGCTCCCGTTATCAATGGGTATAGCTTTCTTCCCGCTAATGGATTCGAAAGGCTCGATCCCTAATCACCGAGAACAAATTTTATGTTCAACCAAACGAGGACAAATATGATATTATGTCTACATATTTTCCTATCAATTATTATATATATGGAAACGGTAATTCATGACTAAATATTTTTAAACAAACCGTGAAGCGTTGTCCGTTTCCAAGTTCAATGGGCGCCTGAAATTCACGGTCCAAAGTGCTAGCCCCGACTGTCAAAATCCACGGAGCAATATTAGAAGCAGTCGCCATGCTCGGGCCGGAGTTTCCGGCGGAGCACACAACGGGGATTCCTTTCTTTAGTGCATGAAAGGAACCAATGGCAATGATATCATCATAGTATTCGGCTGGTGGACTGCCGATGGAAAGCGAAAGGACATCGACGCCGTCGTGGATGGCATGATCAAATGCCTCGGCAACGTCGGCGTCAAAGCAGCCACCAATGTTAGGAAGCGGCCAGCAGACCTTATAGGCAGCAACGCGGGCCTTGGGAGAGCCGCCCTTGGCAGTTCCGATACCGGACCCAAATACGCTAACGTTGGAGACATAACTGCCGCCAGCCGTCGACAGCGTGTGGGATCCATGACCTTTGTAGTCGCGCGTGGAGTTGACGATCAATGGGAGTTCCTCCATTAAATTTTGGGATTTCAAGTACGCGAGTGCCCCTTGGTTGAAATACTTTGCTCCGATTAATTTCCTGTGTTAATCATAATGAATGGAGTTAATCACCCTTTAATTTGAATTAAAAATAATAATAAAATATCAAATTATGATTAACAATTGTACCGGTTGCAAGGCACTCCATCAGGGGTTTTATCCATGCAGCCTCCTTTCCACCTCGATGGCACGCCTCCAACTATGCCTTGTTCTCCAAAACTCTTGGACTCCGGCCATACACCTATTTTTTTGTTTTAAACAAAAAAAGAATATATTTAATTTATCTAGTTTTTTAATTTACACAGAACCCAAATAGAATCTACTAACTCGAACAACTCTTATATGAAGAAGTAAGAGATAATATATATTTACCTGAGTCAAGATTGGCGATAATAACATCTTCTCCAAATCTAGCCTTCCTCCAAGGAGAAGAAGAAGGAATAACATCATTCTTCTCCAAATGCATGGACTCCCATGAATGAGTTGTGTGTAACTCTTTAGCTTTGTTTGGCAGCACTGCTGCTACTTCTGGGTGCTCTGTCCCATAAATAATTATTAATTATTATTTAAATATATATTTAATTATTAATTATTATTTAAATATATATAGTAAAGTTAAAATAGTTTAGTATTTACTTGCAAGTTTGGTGGCCTCCTCCTCCTCTAGAATGGCTGCAAACCCATTGATGTGGTTCTTATACGAGTAAAAAATTGCATCTTTTGCCTTTTCAGAACTGAAAATTTTCCATTTTTGTTAATTCAAAATAATAATAATATAATAACAAAAAAAAATCGAACTTCAAACCTCCCCAAGAAGGATCCGAGCAATTTGTGATGGGAATCGACCGCTCTTTGAAGATCTACTGCTGATACCTCTAACCCATGTGAATGAGATCCTAATAACACAATATAGGACTGAAATCCAAAAAAATAAAATTAGGGTTGAAAAAAATAAAAAAACATTACTTTTATTTGACACAAACCAAATGATTTACCAAGCAAATAAATGACATTACCTTTTTGACAGCAATGACCGGTGATATTAACCAAAAGAACCCGAACAACATAAAGATGAAATTAGTAAGAATGTTCATCTTTCAGTATTTTTCACTCTCTCCAAGAAATTATCAATATTTTTCACCCTCTAGGAAATTATCAGTATTTTTCACTCACTGAAAAATTAATGGTCACTGCTCCTCTTTATAAAGAGAAAAATTTGGGATATTATTAAATTAAATTAAAAATATTTATTTGATTGATTACGTTTTAGATTTTTTTTTGTTGGTATAATTAAATAAATTTAAATATGAAGAAATAAGGTGTTTTTTATTTTCTAATTTTAAATATGAAGTAGATATGAAATCTAAAAAAGGACTGAATTTTCAAATCTGTCTCAGATATTTGCTCTGATTTAATTTTAATTGGATTAGTTGCGTTAGGTTTTATTTAACACAATTTATTATTACTATTTTTGCTTTATTTACTAAATCTTAACTGTTTAAAACTATTTTCACTGTTTTTTTTATAATTATTTTAATTTTATCAATCACTTGATAAAGATAATTTAATTTTTTAAAAAAATATTATTTAACGACCCTAATTAATTAATTTATTTATTTATTATTATATCTAATGAATAATGTAAAGTATTAATGTAAATATGAAAATTTTAAAAATATTAAAATAAATTTTAGATAGACAAATGAGTTAAAAGCTGAGAAAACAAATATATTTATTAAAAACCAAAAATTAGGATCAATGGGTTTTGAAAATATTTTTGTTTTGAAGATTAAAATTCTCATAAAACCTTAATTATTTTATAAAAATAACCTCTAAACTTTAAAAAATTTAATTAATATCCTTCCATTATTAAAAATAAAATACCCACGAAACTTTAAATCACATTTAACACCTCCAAACTTTATAAAAAGATTTAAAAGTGTTGTTACCGTCAATATATAGACGAAAACCGTCTGACAATACTTTATTAATCACACCAATGTTTTTAAGTTTTTTTAACCAAAAGTTTAAGGTTCTTAAATCCTATCTACACCTACATCATGTACGAGCTTTTAATTTTTTTTTTCTATCTATTTAAGAGTATTAATGTTAATTTTAAAATTAATTTTAATTTTGTCTTTATACCAAGTTTATTTTAACTGCTTCAAAATCAACGGTCTGGATCTCGTAAAGAAACTGATCACCGGGCCGGGACAAAAACTTGGATATGTTTCAGTTGTATGATCTTCATTCGTTTAACATAACTCTGTGATTTGATTTCAAGTTTTTGGGAAATTTAATGAAAGCAAGTATAATAGTTCCTATGATATAAATTTAGTTAGGAAATGTATTTTATATAGAATCAATTTATTTTTTCTTTTTTAACATCTTAAGTTCATAATTTGGTGATATTTTTTTAGGAATTGTTTCATAGTATATTTTATCTTATTTTGAGGATTTTGTTAGTTGTATATTTGGTAGATTTTATCTTATTTTCATAATTTAGTTAGTACACCTTTGAGATTTACAGTTTTTTTTGTTTGAGATTTGAGGATTTTATTGACAGGGCTAAGTTAAGGCATGACTCTAATACCATACTAGGAACCATGTACTTCCATGATGGTATGATATTGCCCACTTTGAGTATAACCTCTCATGTCTTTGCTTTGTGCTTTCCTAAGAGGCGTGGATGATGTGAAACTCCCTCCCAACCATCCTCAACCTTCTCAACAAAAGACCAATTTCTAGCTATCTTAAATCTCCACCAAAGACTATCATACAATATTCCGTTGAGAGAAGTTTCCATAAGCATAACGACATTCATAGTGTCCCAAATTTGTATGGCAGCTTCTTTATTGGAACAGTCTCCACCAATATTACATGTCATGCATTTCATGTTGTTTACATTGAAAATTATAGTACCGTTCATACCAGAATCATCCAGAAATATCACAAACGTCATAAGCACAACACATCACATCATACCAAAGAGCGTACATTCACATTTCATAAGTTTACGTATTTAAGAATAACAGTCTAGCATACAATTTAATGACACGTGCGAATCCACGGTCACGTGCCAACATACAACATACAACGCGTAAGTTATGACGGGTGAGCCACTTACTTGGTAGGCCTTAGCCGAAGTACTCCCTAAAACTTAAACGTAAGTTTCTAGCTCCTCGTATACGTCCTACGCTTATGTTGGTGGTTGTTCCTATTGGATCATTCAATACCTGTTGGCTTATTGGCCCTTGATTTCACTTTAATTAATTTCAATCAATTAATTGATTGATGTTTTGATGATAACAAACCTACTTTTAATTATTAACTATTTTCAGTATTTTGAACTGTCCACAGTTAAGGTCGGGAATAACGATTTCAACGACTTTTCAATTACTCAAATCAGAGCTAAAACGAAGAAATTACAATCGAGACAACATACCCAACGTGATGATGTGTCAGCAAAATCAAAATGATGGACAAATCAAGATATATCAAAGTATGACATTTATAATTTTGGGAGAGTAACAAATGGTGGAGTTTTTTTTCTTATTATTATATTTTTAAATAAAGTTATTTTTACAAAATATAAATTTAAATCTAACCGTTACTCACATCAATTTTTATTATTACTATATTATATTATTATATTATTATATTTTAAAATTTTGGTAGTTACTCACATAGTTTTTATTATTATATTTATAATAAATTTTAAATTTCATTTGACCGTTACTCACATAACTTTTTATTATTATTATATTATATTACTATTATATTAAAATTTTGAAATAAATGAATTTAGAAAACTTTCTTATTTATTTACTTTTAATCTTCACCTTCCATTATTCCTAACATAATCCAATAGTCAATATTCAATCCTACATTTTGCCACTTTTCTCCTCTATATAAACTCATCTTCCCCACATTTTAAAACACATAACTTACATACATTCTCCAATCCTCATTTGTTCAAAGTCTCCATTGTTTGTTGCTCTCTTCAAGCTTACAAGTTTATTTCTTTTCATCTTATTCTTGAGAGGAATTATTATTATATTGTGAGAAAATAGTTGTGAGTATCCCAAATTGTAAATCTACTCTTTGAGAGAGTTGTGGTGTGTTATTATCAAACTCAAATACTTGTATCGGTTTGATCTTGCGCCGTGGAAAGGATTGAGTTTGCTCTTGAACTCGTAAAAAGAGCGGTGTAGCGGTTTGGCTCAGATCCGTGGAAAGAGTCGATAAAGTTCTTTATTCAAATTCCCAAGAAGTGCTTGGGGAGTGGAGTAGGTCGAGTTTGACCGAACCACTATACAACTACGGTGTCATTTTCTCTAACTCTTTCCTATTTAATTTCAAAATTATTATTGTGATTATTCTTTTGACTTGAATTACTTTGTTATAGTAATTATCATCTTCTACTTATTTGTAAAAAGTTTCATCATTAGAAAAATTAATCATATCGTTAAAACCCTATTCACCCCCCCCCCCTCTAGGGTTGCCATACCGATCCAACAATTGGTATCAGAGCAGGTTGCTCTTATAGATTTTTTATCTAAACTTTATTGTTCGAGCTTATGGCAAACCTACGTGTTAAAAATGGTTTTAGTGAAGGACAATCAACTTCTAGGCCACCTTATTTTGATGGAACAAATTATACATGTTGGAAAGCTAGAATGAAAATTTATTTGCAATCCGTTGATTATCAATTGTGGTTAAATGTTAGTAATGGTCCTTACATTCCAATAAAAATTGTTAATAATATTGAGGTGCCTAAATTAGAAAATGAATTTGATGAGCATGATATGAAAAAACTGTTCTTTGAATGCTAGTGCTATCAATTGTCTGTATTGCGCCTTAAGTAATGATGAATTTAATAGAGTATGTATGTGTTCTTCGGCATATGAAATTTGGAAAACTCTTGAAGTAACTCATGAGGGAACCAATCAAGTTAAAGAAACAAAAATTAGCATGTTAGTTCATAATTATGAACTATTTATAATGGAGAAAAATGAACCTATTGGTGATATGTTTACTAGATTTACTAATATTTTAAATGCTTTGAAAAATCTTGGAAAAGTATATTCTACTTCCGAAAATGTAAGAAAAATTCTTAGGTCTCTGCCTAAAAGTTGGGAGGCAAAAGTGACGGCGATTCAAGAAGCAAAGGATCTCACAAGGCTTCCTTTGGATGAACTCGTTGGTTCTCTCATGACACATGAGATTACCATGAAGGGGCACATGGAAGAAGAATCCAAAAAGAAGAAAAGTGTAGCCCTAAAGTCCATCAAAGTTGACTTTGAAGATGAGGACGTCCTTGATGAAGATGATGTCGCCTACTTCATACGTAAGTATAAAAATTTTATTAAAAGGAAGAAACAATTCAAGAAACATTTCACAAATCAAAAAGAGTCAAAAGGTGAAAAGAGCAAAAACGATGAGGTAATATGTTATGAATGTAAAAAGCCGGGTCATATAAGAACGGATTGTCCTCTCCTCAAATCATCTAAGAAATCCAAGAAGAAAGCAATGAAGGCTACTTGGGATGATAGTGATGAAAGTGCAAGTGGAAGTGATGAAGAAGTAGCAAATTTTTGCTTCATGGCTCATAGTGACAAAGAGGATGAACAAGAAGATGAACAAGAAGATGAGGTAACTCTTGAATCTCTTTCTTATCATGAATTATTTAAACTTGTTGATGAGATGACAATTGATTTAGAAAAACTTAGTTCAAAGTATGTTGTGCTTAAAAAGAAATATAAGACTTCAATTATTGAAAATAAGTCTTTACTAAATGAAATTTCTTGCTTAAAAGAGAAGGATCATAATATTGTTAAAATTGATGTACCTTGTGAAAAAGCATGTATTTGATTGTGATGAGAAAAATGCATTAATTGATAAAGTCAAGTCTCTTGAGCATGATTGTTGTGAAAAAGATAAATTAATTAAATTGCTCAAAGAAAATGAATCAAATAATTTGCAAGAACTTGGTAGAGCTAAGGAGTCTATTAAAAGGTTAACCATAGGTGCTAAAAAATTAGATAAAATACTTGAAGGAGGTAAGTCATATGGTGATAAAAGAGGATTAGGCTATATTGATGAATGTTCTACACCTTCAAGTTCTAAAACAATATTTGTTAAAGCATTCCCTATCTTGTCTAAATCTAACACATGTAAATTTGTATCTAAGTATGATAAATCTAGATTTGTGCCTATATGTCATTATTGTGGTGTTGAAGGTCATATTAGACCTAAGTGCTTTGAATTGAAAAATTCTCAAAATATTGATTTAGGAAGAAAAGTTTCTCAAAATACAAAGTTTAACAATGTTTTAGAAAATAATTTTTCGAATAAAAATAGAATACACAAATTTAGTTCAAGAAATAAATTATTGCATAATGTTGTTGGTTTCTCATGTGGAAAGTTTGGACATAAAGATTATTCTTGTTACTTATCCAAATACAATGTCTTTAATATGAATGCAAATATGAAATGGATTCCTAAATTTGTGAATACTAACTTTCTAGGACCCAAACAAGTATGGGTACCAAAATGTCAATTTTGAATATCTTTGTTTTTAGGTTTGTTTGAAAGCCTCCAAGAAAAATAAGTGGTACTTGGATAGTGGTTGCTCAAGTCACATGACGGGTAATCCATCCAAGTTTGTGAATCTTTCTAAAAAGGATGGTGGCTTAGTAACCTTTGGTGATAACAAGAAGGGTAAAATAATTGGTAAGGGTACTATAGGTAATGACTCTTGTACTCTCATTAAAAATGTATTGTTAGTTGATGGTTTAAAGCATGACTTACTTAGCATTAGTCAATTATGTGATAAAGGTTTTAGAGTTGTATTTGATAAGAATAATTGCATAATTGAAAATGCTAGTGATAGAAAAGTTTGTTTGTAGGAAGTAGAGATGATAATGTGTATACTATTGATTTGAATGATTGTCCTACAAATGATAAATGTCTTTCGATTTTGCTTGATAACTCTTGGCTATGGCATAGAAGACTAGGACATGCTAGTATGTACTTGATTTCAAATATTTCAAAAAATTCATTAGTTAGAGGTCTTCCTCAACTTAAATTTGAAAAAAAGATAAAATTTGTGACCCTTGTCAAATGGGTAAGCAAACTAAGTCTTCTTTCAAATCTAAAAATATGATTTCTACTACTAGACCTCAACTACTCCATATGGACTTATTTGGCCCTTCTAAAATAGCTAGCTATGGAGGAAATTATTATGCTTTTGTGATAGTGGATGATTTTTCAAGATTTACTGGGGCTTTGATGATAAAACATAAGAATGATGTTTTGAAAATATTTGCTAGTTTTGTAAAAAGAGTTCAAAATGAAAAAGGGTTTTTAATTACTAAAATTAAGAGTGACCATGGAGGAGAATTTGATAGTGTTGCCTTTGAAAATTTTTGTGAAGATAATGGTTTTTCCCATGACTTCTCCTCTCCAGGACTCCTCAACAAAACGGTGTGGTTGAAAGGAAAAATCGTACTTTACAAGAATTTGCTAGATCAATGTTAAATGAGTATGATTTACCTATATATTTTTGGGCGGAAGCCGTTAATACCGCTTGTTATATTTTAAATAGAGTTTTAATTAGACCTTCATTAAATAAAACTCTTATGAACTTTGGCATAACAAAATTCCAAGGTATTTCAAAGTTTTTGGTTGTAAATGTTTTATTTTGAACAACAAAAAAAAGCTTGGAAAGTTTGATTCAAAAACGGATATTGGTATTTTTCTTGGCTATTCATCTACTAGTAAAGCTTATAGAATTTTCAATAAGAGAACTTTAGTTATTGAAGAATCTATGCATGTGGTATTTGATGAATCTTGCAATAATATTTCTAATGAGTCTATTTGTAGTGATGATTTAGAAAGAAATTTTAGAGATTTACTCGTTAGTGACAACGGCAAAGAAATTGTTACGAGTAAAGAAGAGGTGAGCTTAAAGGAAGAAGGTTCTTCATCAATGCCAAAAGAATGGAGGTATGCCTTGTCTCATCCCAAGGACTTGATTCTTGGTGATCTCGAACAAGGTGTGAAAACTCGCTCTTCTATTAATTTATTTAATAATCTTGCTCTTATTTTCCAAATTGAACCAAAAAGTCTTAAGACGCGGAAAATGATGAGTTTTGGATTTTAGCCATGCAAGAAGAGCTAAATCAATTTGAAAGGAACAAAGTTTGGGAATTAGTCCCTACGCCATCTAATACTTCTATTATTGGAACCAAATGGGTTTTTAGAAATAAAATGGATGAAAATGGAAATATCATTAGAATGTTACTTTTGCACCCGTTGCTAGATTAGAAGCTATTAGAATGTTACTTGCTTTTGCTTCTTACAAAAATTTTGTATTATATCAAATGGATGTGAAAAGTGCATTTTTGAATGGTTATATTATGGAGGAAGTTTATGTAGAACAACCTCCCGGATTTGAAAATGTAGAATTTCCTCATCATGTGTATAAGTTGAAAAAGGCTCTTTATGGCTTAAAACAAGCTCCAAGAGCTTGGTACGATAGACTTAGTAATTTTCTTATTGGGAATGATTTTAAAATGGGCAAACTCGACACTACACTCTTTATTAAGATTAAAGAAAACGATATGCTATTAGTGCAAATATATGTGGATGATATCATATTTGGTTCTACTAATCCTTTTTATGTGAAGAATTTTCTAAATGTATGCATAGTGAGTTTGAGATGAGTATGAGGGGAGAACTTAGTTTCTTTCTTGAACTTCAAATCAAATAACTCAAGGATGGTATCTTCATCAATCAAGAGAAATACACTAAAGATTTGCTCAAAAGGTTCAAGTTAAATGGAGGTAAAATTGCAAGAACTTCCATGAGCACATCCACTAAACTTGACAAGGATGAAAAAGGTAAAAGTGTGGATATTAAAGCTTACCGAGGTATGATTGGATCTTTACTTTACTTGACCGCTAGTAGACCCGGTATTATGTTTAGTGTATGTCTTTGTGCTAGATTTCAATCTTGTCCTAAGGAATCTCATTTACATGCCGTTAAGAGAATATTTAAATATTTGCTTGGAACTATTGATTTAGAATTGTGGTATCCTAGAAATGTTGAATTTAAATTGGTAGGATATTCTAATGTGGATTTTTTCGGAAGCTTACTTGATCGTAAAAGTACTAGTGGAACTTGTCAATTTCTTGGTAGTTCTTTAGTTTCTTGGTTTAGTAAAAAGCAAAATTCGGTTGCCTTATCTACTACCGAAGTCGAATATATTGCGGTTGCTAGTTGTTGTGCTCAAATTCTTTGGATGAAACAAACTCTTTGTGATTTTGGATTAAAGTTTGATAGTGTGCCTATATTTTGTGATAATACAAGTGCTATTAATTTAACCAAAAATCCTATTCATCATTCTAGAACTAAACATATTGACATTAGACATCACTTTATTAGAGAACATGTGCAAAATGGACATATTATTCTTGATTTTGTAAACTCTAATAATCAACTAGCCATTATTTTCACCAAGCCATTGAATGAAGAAATTTTTTGCATAAATAGGCTTGAGCTTGGTATTATTCGTTGTGATATATCTTGAATTTTATAATCTTGTTTATAATTATTGAATGCATGTTCTTAGGAGAGCCATTATGTCATTCTTAAATGTATATTTTTTTTTTATTGTTCTTTTTGATGATTACAAAGGGGAGAAAATTAAGAAAAATATGTTCTAAGTTTGTTGTTTTATAATTTATGAATCATTTACTTGTGATGTTTCATAATTTCTTGAGACATTAATATAGGGGGAGAATATGCTCTTGAGTGAAATTTATGATAATATATTAGTATGTATTGATATTATTACATGGATGGTGTATTACCTTGGTTTTTATGATTTTTTCTTTAAATGGTTTGTCATCATCAAAAAGGAGAGATTGTTGGCTTATTGGCCCTTGATTTCACTTTAATTAATTTCAATCAATTAATTGATTGATGTTTTGATGATAACAAACCTACTTTTAATTATTAACTATTTTCAGTATTTTGAACTGTCCACAGTATAAGGTCGGGAATAACGATTTCAACGACTTTTCAATTACTCAAATCAGAGCTAAAACGAATAAATTACAATCGAGACAACATACCCGACGTGATGATGTGTCAGCAAAATCAAAATGATGGACAAATCAAGATATATCAAAGTATGACATTTATAATTTTGGGAGAGTAACAAATGGGGGAGTTTTTTTTTTTTTTTCTTATTATTATATTTTTAAATAAAGTTATTTTTACAAAATATAAATTTAAATCTAACCGTTACTCACATCGATATTTATTATTACTATATTATATTTTAAAATTTTGGTAGTTACTCACATAGTTTTTATTATTATATTTATAATAAATTTTGAATTTCATTTGATCGTTACTCACATAACTTTTTATTATTATTATATTATATTACTATTATATTAAAATTTTGAAATAAATGAATTTAGAAAATTTTCTTATTTATTTACTTTTAATCTCCACCTTTCATTATTCCTAACACAATTCAATAGTCAATATTTGTAAAAAGTTTCATCATTAGAAATATTAATCACGTTTAAACACTTTTATCGTTAAAACCCTATTCACCCCCCCTCTAGGGTTGCCATACCGATCCAACAATACCTTCATTACTATTTCACAAACATAATTAATTTTCAACTTGAATTGTGAAATACGGCCTTAAAATGATCTATTTTACCTTAAATAGGATCGAAATCAAGTCTGGGAGGGTCAGAATGGTGCCGAGTTGGTCAGAAATAAGGCTCCCGAGTCGAATAAGCCGCTGGAGCTGATTAGCAGCCACCAAAGCCAACTAAGCCGCTGAAGCCGAGGGGAGTTTTGCGCCATATGCTGCCACGTGGCGCTACCAGAAGCGGCCACGTGTGGTAGCCGAAGTCGGGCCTAGGTGTGGGTTTTCGGGTTGCAGTCGCGAGTCTGGGCTGGAGTGGGTTGGACTTAGTTCGGGTCACAGGGTCTGGACTTCGTCTTCTTCGCCCGATTATTCGAAATTTTTCAGATTTCTCTCTCTCTCCTTGGTAACGCCATTTCCGATGTCCGTTTTCCTCTTTTTCCTTTCATTCCTGAGTCCTCTCTTCCCCCTCATCCCATTTATGGTATTATTTTGGCTCGAAAAGGTCTGAGACTACCAAAACTGAGAGATTTCGAAAACCCGATCTTTTGTCTTCCTTCCCTGACGGTGTACGACGTGTAAGCAACATCGAAATCTATCCCTGGTGTGTGTAAATGTCTCTGAGATTATTTTCGTGGTGTAGATTAAAGGTTTCAAAGTCGATTTCGTCTAGTTTGGCTTCGCCAGTGTGTCCGGTTGAACTAGCTCTTTTCTTTCATGAGGTAACATAGGGTTAGGGAATATCGTCAAAGGGTCAATAACTCTCTCTTTTTCGGTTTCTTCTTCCTTCTCTGCAGCTACCTTCTTTCATTCATTTACTCGACCGTTAGGTAAAGGTTTCTTGTTGAGTCTTGACTTCCGGTCAGGGTTTCATGAAGTAGCTAAGGAGCGCAGCAACTTTATAGTCAGTTCCCGATTGAACTGTAAAGGAATATTAGATTCTTCTTCTTTCTATCCTTCTCAGGTGAATGAGCGAAGACGCTCGACAAAGGATAGAGAGGCAATGCAATTGTGAGACCGAGTTTACGAGGTAAAGGGGCAGGCTCAGTTCGGATCATAATTGCTTTACCTTCATCATTCTCCAATTTCTTTTTCTTTCTTTGTGGCTTCTTCATAACAAAGAGCTTCCTGATCTTTGGCAACTAAGGGGAACTATAGGTCTGATTGTTGGTTGTTAGGTCTTCGACTACATTGAAGAAACTATCACGCCTGAAATTGCTTCCTGCATTTGCTAGTTCTTCATTCTCTTCTTGGTTTAGCAGCCAGCTGGCCAAACACGGGCAAGACCTACGAATTCCAATCTTCTTTTTGTTTCAATTCCCTCTGCCCTTTTGCATTCTGATGTATGGGGCCCATCGCCCGTGCCTTCTCTCTCTGGTTATCGCATTCCTTGAACTAATTCATAGGGGGTGTTAGTTTGAAGCTCGTTTATGGATGATGTATTTCGTTATAAAAAAAGAATGAATTAAGCACAAACCTTACTATACTAGATAGGGGTCAGTGCTTTTCGGCTTTAAAGCTAAGGTTGCAAATCAAATAGATTCTTTGTCATCGGATTCCAGTTTTGCACTAAGATTCAGGGGGGAGTCTCATCAGCTTTCTCTCAATTTACAGCCACTCATGGAATTGATTATCAGTTCTCCTGCCCATATACCTATAAAATGGGGTCCCAGAAAGGAAAGGAAGCATAGACACATATCATAGATACGGCTCTTGCTCTGATCTTTGACAGCCGTGGTTTTTAAGCATAGACACATATCATAGATGAGACTATTTGCTCAGGACGAATGAGTGGCTGTGCAGCATACTCCGGAGGAGATTGACCCTAAGAGGAGAGTCAGTCCAGTCAGAAAGGGGAGGGCCCGCTGTCTAGACTGCATTTCGGGAGTTTGAACACCATCCCATTTCAACCAAAAAAGACAACCCCGTCAAAGGTATCTAACATTCCTTCCTTATGAGGGGAAATCCAATTTCGTTTTGTCTTTTTTGAATAAAAACCAACGGTAATATATATTAATGCATTTTGAAACCCGTTCTTCCCACCATTTTAGAAAAGCGCAGACTTTCTCCTCAAAAAATGACCTCTACCGTCAAGGAGCCCATTAGATATTTACCTAAACCAGTAGGTCCTTGAGCAGATCCCACGTTAGCCCCAAGACGAGTAAATGCTTGAGCTTAAGTGAGAAGGGCCTCCTCTCCCCGCTGGTATTTTGCCTGTATCGTGTTTATCGAGTGGGACCCTCGATTCGGAAGGTATGCCACGGCTACTATCAAGATATACATGTCCGCCTCCCTTGAAAGCTCCTGGTGCTGCAACTATCACCGGTAAGTTGCCTCGGATCAAAATCGGGATTAGAATCCACTGCAAAAGCTGCAACTAAGTCAACGCCTATTTGCTCTGGATCTACTGGCCCGGACGCTTCTATTCCACCGAAAACAACTGAATATACTACTGCTGGATTTTCGCTTCTCTTGTTATTCTTCTCACCTCTCACTATGCCACCTCAGCAGCAGTTAGGACTGGAACTGATTACGCATCTATCCCCATTTATATCGAGATTTAGAAGTAGGGCGAGTGTGCCAGGGTTATCTCTCTGAATCAGCTTATTCACTAGACTGTTAAGCAATCGAGTCCTCTATGGTTGATCGACCCCTTTCAAGAAGATTCATCCAAGACTAACTGTTAATTCTAAGGAGGAACCCATTCCATAAGCAAGATTAGAGGAAGGCATACATAGTTGGCTGGTTATTTGTCTTTCCCATTCCTGCTACTACTGAAAGTGCCCGGAATTCATGGATTCTCTAGTAGAGGGGAGTCAAGGTTGAATTCTTTGGTGGGCTGGCTTAAAAGAAAAGAAAGAAGCCACCAATTGCAATTGCAGTAGGAGTAGCTACTTGTTTCATGGCTTTAATTTGAGCTTCAGATATAGAATATCTCCATAAATGGGTATGACTGGTTAAGGTGACCTGCTTTTTTTGTGCGGCAACCGTAAGTTAAGGTACTCTAGATTTGTTATAGCACCAACATTTCACAATATACATTGTCCGGGAAAGCTAGTCTTGGGATTGCTCTTTTATCCTACTGAAACGAACATTATGAAAGTTGAGGCTTGACTTGATGAATAAGGAGAAAGATCAGAAATAGAAGAAATAGAATAGGTTTAGGTGCAAACAAACCTACCTGATGATCATCCAGCTTATTTACCTAGTTCAACCCGAGTAAGAGAGGTTCAGTAGTGATTGAGTTTAGGAGCCAGAGTGAAGGAGCTTGATTAACCTGATGATAGTTTACGAGGTGAAGTAGTGATTGAGTTCAGTCTCTTGACTTCCTTTAACAGTACCTATAGCCCTAAAAATCGGGTAAAGCATCCATTTTATCCCAAAAAAATAGGGAGAGGATAGAATAAAATTTTGTAATTAATGGTACTTACAGTCACACGAGGAAAGAAATAGGTGAAAGAAATAGGTTACGGAATAAGGAGTTGAGTCTTGACTGTCTGTGAAATCAAACACCTATTACCTCGTCTTAGTTCAATGACAAAAAAAAACAGGGTGAAATGAACTCAAAAATAGGGATTTTATCCCAGAAATAGGGAGAGGATAGAATTTCATTTCTTTCAGCTGCTTCTGTTAGGGAAAAACCTCTTACGAGGTTTTACAATCATATAGGATAGAATTTATTTTCGTGAAGCTGCAGCTGTTAGGAAAAAAGCTCTTACGAGGTTTTACAGTCATCTAGATAAAAAATAATTAAGTGAACCCGCTGCTGTTAGGGAAAAACCTCTTACGAGGTTTTACAGTCATATAGAATAGAATAAATTAATTAATGGTCCTAAAGAGGGAAAGAAGTAGGTAGGAGTCTTTGGTTTTGACTTCCAAATGCCTACTCTACTTACACTTCCAACTCTGTCTTCTTCGTCTGCGCTCCTGCCATTATCTTTACTTGATTTTATCTCAAAAAATAGGGTAAAGCATCGATTTGATCCCTAAAAATTGGGAGAAGATAGAATAAATTAATTCATGGTCCGAAAAAGAGTGAAATCAGTCCCATTTAGCCTCTTTTTCACTCAAATACCGGGAAAATAGCCCTCAAAATAGGGGAAGGATAGTTTCATTCATCGAGAGTCTAGTCTTTCTTTTGTCTTTGTCTTTTACCTTGTTCCAGAAGAATAGTCCAGGGTTTCGCTGTCGTCTTGACTGATTGTTCTGGATCATTAATCTTTCGTCTTTCTCTTTTTCTTTTACTGACTATAATGTATAAGGTTCAGTAGCCCAGAGAATATCAGTTCAGGTTCCAGATTTCATTCATTTACTCGACTGGAAAGGAGAATTCATCGAGAGTAGAGTTCAAACTTTCAACACTTGATTGAAGGTTCATGAGTTTACCGATTTCACTAAGGAAAAGGAATATCGGAAAAGAAATGGTTTACAGTTCAGGATTGAATGAATAGCTTTACCTCCTGAAATAAGGCAAGGAAATAGAGTCTTTGGTTCCGGATTTCATTCATAGCTTTACCTCCTTCAAGGAATATCGTCTTTGGTTCCAGTCAGGTAATACTATCAAAGGTGTAGGTCAGGGAATCCTAAATAAGCTCGAGTCAACTTAAGATTAAGACCAAAGGTAGTTTGTTCCCATGGAGTTCTCTGTTCCCGATCTACTGCTATTGGTGCTTGCTCTGATATTTGTTTGTTCTCTATATATATAGAAGAAAAGAGGAAATGTATTCGCGCACGGTTAGTTGTACTTGTTCTTTATTTCACTGGCGTTGAATTTGAAGCCCTCGACTGAAGGCTTGGTAGAACAACAACCGGGTCTGGAACTCCGAGACAAAGCTAGAATAGCCATTGGGGTAAAGAGAATTAACCCCATCATGTATTCGTACCCTCTTGCTAGAGCTTTGACAGATCTCTGGCCCTTCATTCACTAATGGTCTGCATGACTTTCTTTAGTAAGGTAAGGGTCTTATCACATAACGGGATTGGGCAGAAGCACATGCGAGAGGTAATCTTACCCCTTAGTTTGATTTTCGGCAAAACGAACCCAAAGAAAGGGCATAGACGATCATTGGGATACCTTTCTTTTATACGCTACGCTATTTGGCTTGTTAGGACAGCCATCAATCAATCCCCGTCTCCTAGTATGAAGTATTTCCGCATTCAATGTTTATGATATATATAATTAAGTAGAAAATTTTGAGTCGTTATAGAAAGATTCTTGCTCCTTTACTTGGAAATGGAAACTCGATCCAAGCTCGACCCCTCTCACACTATATTTTGAATTAGGACTTGCCTTTTTTCTTTTTTTTTTTCTATCACCCATATCTATCTCTTGGTCGAACGGACCTTTCTTCGATTAAAATATGGTAGCAGAAAAATCACCACCCCCAAAGTCTTAAGGCCAAGTATGGAGGCTGATGCCTGCCCATACTAGAAAATCAAGGAAGTTGATGACCGGGTAACAAAGAAAGTCAAGGAAGTTGATGACCTGGTAACAAGGGAGCAGGCGGCCAGCCCCAGTGAATGGTAGCCATAACTATAACGGTCCTAAGGTAGCCATAACTATAATGGTAGCCATAACAACGTGAGGATGAAATTAAGAAGGTTATCTTCCAATATTTTTCACTCTCTATAGACTTAATTGTCCACTCTCTATAAATTGAAAATGCTTGGTTTAATACTAACAAAAATTTGGAATATCATTAAAGATATTATTTGATTACATTTTAATATATTTTTTAAAAAAGTTTTAGTATAATTAAATAAATTTAAATATGAAGAAATAAAGTGGTGGCCATAAGTTTTTTTATTTTCTAATTTTAAATATTAAGTAGATATGGAATCTATTTGTACTCTTTAAAAAAATTGACTGAATTTTCAAATCGCTCTCACCTTATTTAGTTTTGATTGGATTAGTTGGTTTTATTAGGTTTTATTTAACAATTTTTTTAAATTATTATTTTTGCTTTATTTACTAACTCTTTTCTCTGTTTCTTTTTTTATTATTTTGATTTGTAAACCTTTTTTTATTTGTTATCTTTTTTTTTTTTTTACGAATGTTTTTAAATTTTAAATGAGTACTTATTTTAAATCTTTATAATCTCTAAAAAAAACCAAAAAAATCAGATAGTAATCATATATTTATTAGGAATTACTAGTCTAGTTTTTTTATTTTAAATATAGTTGAGAGTTTTATTCTTTGGGACTCTTAAGGTTTTTTGCTATATTTTTAGGTTCTAACTACTTTACGTGATTGTAAAGGCTATATAATGTCATGCTTAGGTCTAATTGTTTATGTTCTCTGCTCCAACAATCTACTGCTGAACTTATCAATTGGTATTAGAGCCAGTTGGAAAGAAGTTGCAATCTTCAAGAGATCAAACACTGAGAGAATGAGTGACGACAAAACATTAACGAAAATTCCTCACTTCGATGGTCACTATGATCATTGGAGTGAATTGATGGAGAACTTGCTTAAAGCAAAAGGCTCATGGAGTTTGGTGGAGTATGGTTTTTCGGAACTAGTAGAAGGGACAGAATTGACTGCTGCACAACAAGGATCATCAGGTAAAGCATTACCTGTACCAAGCGATTGATCAAACTGTCTTTGAACAAATCTTGGACCGTCGCACATCCAAGATTATTTGGGACTCAATGAAGAGAAAGTTTGGTGGAAACCAAAGAGTGAAGAAATCACTTCTTAATGCATTAAGAAGAGAGTTCGAGGTTCTAGATATGAGAAAGAATGAAACCATCACTGAGTATTTTACAACAGTGATGCACGTTGCTAATAAGATGAGAAGCAATGGAGAAAAAATGTCAGAAAAGAAAATTGTAGAAAAAATCCTACGCACTCTAACTGACAAATTTACATACGTTGTAGTATCCATTGAAGAATCAAAAGATATTGATACTATGTCCATTGATGAGTTACAAAGTTCGTTAGTGGTGCATGAACAAAAATTTTGACGCCCCAGCAACAATGATGAAGAACAAGTGCTGAATGTTGTAGATCGATCTAGTACAAACAACAGAGGGAGAGGAACGTACAGAGGAAGAGGGCGTGAAAGAGGGAGAATAAATTTCAACAAAGCAACTGTTGAATGTTATAAGTGTCACAACTTAGGATATTTTCAGTATGAATGTCCAAAGTGGAAGAATGAAACAAATTATGCTGAGCTTGACGAAGAAGATGAGATGCTGCTAATGGCCTATGTAAAACTCCATGGATCAAAGAGAAGTGACGTCTGGTTCTAAGATTTGGGTTGCTCAAATCACATGTGTGGTAATGAAAACATGTTTTCAAGCTTAGATAAACTTTTACTCACAGTGTCAAGCTTGGAAATAATACCAGAATGAAAGTGTCTTGAAGTTCAGGTGTTCAATATACTTCTCCAATGGTATAACGATTTTCTTGCAAAAACAATTTTACAGTACTGTTAAAAAATGGAATATGCAGTATTTATCATTCACAGACAAGGAAAATAGCAGAATCAATTATGAGTGTAAACCGAATGTTCATTTTGCTTGCAAAGTCATCAATCCCAACAACTGAAGAGATGCCTCCAAGCCTCTAATATAGATCAATCAACACTTTGGTACTATCGTTATGGTCATCTCAGCTACAAAGGCCTTCGTATTTTGAAACATAAAAACATGGTGGAAGGTTTGCCGCAATCCAAGCATCACTTGCGAAGCATGTATAAAGGGCAAACAATATTGAGCTCTGATTCCAAAACACAGTCAGTGTAGAGCAACTGAAAAATTGGGACTTGTTCATGCTGATTTGTGTTGTCCGGTTACTCTATCTTCAAGCAGCCGGAAAAAGGTATGTATTGTGTTTTATAGATGATTTTTCTAGGAAGGCATGATGTACTTTCTCCTAGAGAAATCAGAAACATTTTACCATTTTAAATGTTTCAAAATTTTCATGGAAAAAGAAGTTGGAATGCCTATAAAATGCCTAAGAGCAGATAAAGGAGGAGAATTCAATTCGGCCAAATTTAATGACTTTTGCAAGATGCATGGAGTGAAGAGACAACTGACCATGACCACAGCTTATACTCCACAACAAAATGGAGTAGCTGAACTAAAAAATCGTACAGTGATGAACCTGGTAAGAGCTGTGTTAACAGAAAAGAAAGTACCAAAGAGATTCTTGCCTAAATCTGTTATGTGGGTGAATCATGTCTTAAATCGATCACCAACTCTTGTAGTGAAAGATGTAACACCAGAAGAGACTTGGAGTGGAGTAAAACCATCCGTTGACTATTTTCGAGTTTTCAAACGTGTGGGATATGTTCATATTCCAGATGCTAAGAGGAAAAGGCTTGAAGAGAAAAGTGTAAGTTGTATTTCATTTGGAATCAATGGTGAATCCAAAGGGTACAGAATGTTTGATCCTGTAGCAAACAAAATCATAGTTAGCTGCGACGTAATTTTTTATGAGGATCGTGAATGAGATTGGAAAAATTATGAAAATAAAACTAATTTAGATTGGGGAAAAAACATTGAAATTTCAATGGAAACAGAAGAAGACACAAAACATCACATAGGTTCAGCTTCATCGATTAACTCAAATGGTGAAATTGAACCGCTGTTGTACCTACGGCTGCACCTGCTGTTGTCGAACCAGGTTTGGCTATAAGGGAGGGTAGAAGTCGACGCCCACCTATATGGTCAATTGATTCTGTTTTCGGTGAAGGTTTGTCCGAAGAAGATGATGTTAACATGACAGTTTTTTACAAATTTAGCTCTGGTAAAGTATGAGGAAGCAGTAAAAAACTCAAAGTGGAGGATTGCCATGGATGAGGAGATTAAATCCATTGAAAAAAAATTAGACCTAGCACTTAGTATTTCTACTTGTCGGTGCTAAGAAAATTGGGGCAAAATAGGTTTATAAAACTAAGCTAAATGAGCTTGGAGAGGTCGACAAATATAAGGCAAGATTGGTGGTAAAAGGATACATACAAGAGCATGGAATTGATTACACTGAAGTTTTTGCGCCGGTAGCTAGAATGGATATTGTGAGGATGATCATAGCTTTTGCAGCTCAGAAAGGTACAATTAACTATGGTGTATTCTACAAAAGAGGATGAGTGAGTGAGTGGATCGATTTTACTGATAGTGACTATGCTGGGACATAGAAGACCACATAAGCACTTCAGGCTATGTGTTTATGATGAGTGAAGGAGCAGTGGCTTGGTCATCTAAAAAACAAACTTATGTGTGATAATGCTTCAACCATTAAGCTGTCAAAAAACCTAGTTCTACATGGTTATTCTAGGCACATAAGCGTAAGATTTCGTTTTCTTAGAGATCTTACAAAAGAAGGCACTGTCAACTTAGTGTTTTGTGGTACTCGAGATCAACTTGTTGATTACTGATTCGTGGTACTCAAGATCAACTTACTGATTGCTGATTTGTTGACCAACCCTCTCAAGTTGGAAGCATTTAAGAAACAGTCTCCACCAAAGTTCAACTTCAACTTGTTGATTACTTAGCAGTGTTATGTTAGCATCCTTCCAAATAAAATGGAGAGTAATTATAAAATAAATAAAATGAATATACTATTTTGGTGTAGGAGAGTTTAGAATAAATAACTTTTTCTATTCATTGAAAATTGTGATGAATGTGTAATAGCCTTAAAAAAAAAAAAATCATAAACAAATAAAAATAATTATAAAAAAAATTAAGTTAAAAGAAAATATAATAAATCAATAAATAAATAAATAAAACCAAACAACCCTTCCCTCTCTTCTCTTCTCTCCACTGACCTCTCCTTCCTTTTCCAATTATCTCTCCTCAACCTACCTTAAGCAAAAAAAAAATAATAATAATAACAGTTTGTAAAAAGAAACAGAAAAATAACCATTACCATATTTAATTTGAGGAAAAAATGGGAATGACTTTACCGGGTTGAGTTCACTATGATTTACGTGAGGATATATCTGATAAGATATATATTAAATCTTAATTTTCTTTTGTCTTATTTTTTTAGACATCACAGCCCGTTATAGTTAGATCTCATTAAATCATTATAATGGTTTAGTTTTGAGTTAGAAACTAAATGTGAATCATTTATATGAATTCTAGTAAATCATGTCAGATTACTAATATTAGATCAGTAAATTATATAGGGAGAAAAGTAAATACAGAGGGCAGAAAAGCACCGAATGACTTGAAATAACTCTCAACTTCTTTAATACAACAATAACCATAGAAATTAAGGTTTTTAATAAAAACCTCATTATAAATGGATAACATTTCAAGATTTTTAACAATGGACCAATGTAAAGTAAAAAATAATAATTTTATAGAGTTCAAACTTGAAACTGGATTTCAAATGACAGAATACAACTTTCATTACGGATATATTTGTGACAACAACCTAAGCTAACCAGGTAAGTGATCTTACTATCGACATGGTTATATTTGATGTTGACAAGTGCCCCGTGGTTCTGTACATATCATCANCCAAAGAGATTCTTGCCTAAATCTGTTATGTGGGTGAATCATGTCTTAAATCGATCACCAACTCTTGTAGTGAAAGATGTAACACCAGAAGAGACTTGGAGTGGAGTAAAACCATCCGTTGACTATTTTCGAGTTTTCAAACGTGTGGGATATGTTCATATTCCAGATGCTAAGAGGAAAAGGCTTGAAGAGAAAAGTGTAAGTTGTATTTCATTTGGAATCAATGGTGAATCCAAAGGGTACAGAATGTTTGATCCTGTAGCAAACAAAATCATAGTTAGCTGCGACGTAATTTTTTATGAGGATCGTGAATGAGATTGGAAAAATTATGAAAATAAAACTAATTTAGATTGGGGAAAAAACATTGAAATTTCAATGGAAACAGAAGAAGACACAAAACATCACATAGGTTCAGCTTCATCGATTAACTCAAATGGTGAAATTGAACCGCTGTTGTACCTACGGCTGCACCTGCTGTTGTCGAACCAGGTTTGGCTATAAGGGAGGGTAGAAGTCGACGCCCACCTATATGGTCAATTGATTCTGTTTTCGGTGAAGGTTTGTCCGAAGAAGATGATGTTAACATGACAGTTTTTTACAAATTTAGCTCTGGTAAAGTATGAGGAAGCAGTAAAAAACTCAAAGTGGAGGATTGCCATGGATGAGGAGATTAAATCCATTGAAAAAAAATTAGACCTAGCACTTAGTATTTCTACTTGTCGGTGCTAAGAAAATTGGGGCAAAATAGGTTTATAAAACTAAGCTAAATGAGCTTGGAGAGGTCGACAAATATAAGGCAAGATTGGTGGTAAAAGGATACATACAAGAGCATGGAATTGATTACACTGAAGTTTTTGCGCCGGTAGCTAGAATGGATATTGTGAGGATGATCATAGCTTTTGCAGCTCAGAAAGGTACAATTAACTATGGTGTATTCTACAAAAGAGGATGAGTGAGTGAGTGGATCGATTTTACTGATAGTGACTATGCTGGGACATAGAAGACCACATAAGCACTTCAGGCTATGTGTTTATGATGAGTGAAGGAGCAGTGGCTTGGTCATCTAAAAAACAAACTTATGTGTGATAATGCTTCAACCATTAAGCTGTCAAAAAACCTAGTTCTACATGGTTATTCTAGGCACATAAGCGTAAGATTTCGTTTTCTTAGAGATCTTACAAAAGAAGGCACTGTCAACTTAGTGTTTTGTGGTACTCGAGATCAACTTGTTGATTACTGATTCGTGGTACTCAAGATCAACTTACTGATTGCTGATTTGTTGACCAACCCTCTCAAGTTGGAAGCATTTAAGAAACAGTCTCCACCAAAGTTCAACTTCAACTTGTTGATTACTTAGCAGTGTTATGTTAGCATCCTTCCAAATAAAATGGAGAGTAATTATAAAATAAATAAAATGAATATACTATTTTGGTGTAGGAGAGTTTAGAATAAATAACTTTTTCTATTCATTGAAAATTGTGATGAATGTGTAATAGCCTTAAAAAAAAAAAAATCATAAACAAATAAAAATAATTATAAAAAAAATTAAGTTAAAAGAAAATATAATAAATCAATAAATAAATAAATAAAACCAAACAACCCTTCCCTCTCTTCTCTTCTCTCCACTGACCTCTCCTTCCTTTTCCAATTATCTCTCCTCAACCTACCTTAAGCAAAAAAAAAATAATAATAATAACAGTTTGTAAAAAGAAACAGAAAAATAACCATTACCATATTTAATTTGAGGAAAAAATGGGAATGACTTTACCGGGTTGAGTTCACTATGATTTACGTGAGGATATATCTGATAAGATATATATTAAATCTTAATTTTCTTTTGTCTTATTTTTTTAGACATCACAGCCCGTTATAGTTAGATCTCATTAAATCATTATAATGGTTTAGTTTTGAGTTAGAAACTAAATGTGAATCATTTATATGAATTCTAGTAAATCATGTCAGATTACTAATATTAGATCAGTAAATTATATAGGGAGAAAAGTAAATACAGAGGGCAGAAAAGCACCGAATGACTTGAAATAACTCTCAACTTCTTTAATACAACAATAACCATAGAAATTAAGGTTTTTAATAAAAACCTCATTATAAATGGATAACATTTCAAGATTTTTAACAATGGACCAATGTAAAGTAAAAAATAATAATTTTATAGAGTTCAAACTTGAAACTGGATTTCAAATGACAGAATACAACTTTCATTACGGATATATTTGTGACAACAACCTAAGCTAACCAGGTAAGTGATCTTACTATCGACATGGTTATATTTGATGTTGACAAGTGCCCCGTGGTTCTGTACATATCATCATATATTAATGTGTGTGAATTGTTTGTGGATTGATATGTTTATGATATGTTATGATTATGATACGACATGTGAATGACGGATATATACATGTTATCAGATGATATGAAATATGTTATGATACGAGATATGTGATAAATTGACATGTTTATGATATGATATATTGTGATGCAATATGTTACGGTATAATATGTATATGATGAAATGTTATGTCTCCTAAATTGTGTGTATATTGCATGATATGAATGACATGAAATCACTGTAACTGACATGAAATATAACTCCGTTAGAATTATGTATAATATGAGAACTGAATAATGAGAAACGATATGATATGAATGATGAACGATACGTGAAATAATATGAAAAACGATGTGATATGAATGATGAACGATACGTGAAATGATATGAAAAACGACATGATATGTACAGAACACTAGCTGGGTTGTATTAAATGATAATGAAAACGGAAAAATGTTGGGACCTCATGCATTATGTGTGCTGGGGATACCCATATTCCATCACGAGGGTACGAACGCGTACATCCATTAGGCAGGCAAAGTATCATCCATTAGGCAGGCAAAGTATCCTTATGTTTTACATAATGCTGCCGTGACGGTTACTAATTCTAATGGGTGTCTGCCGTGACAGTTACCAGAGAAGGCTCACTCGATAAGAAAGGGGTCCAGCGGTGTGCAAGATGAGCCCATACTCGCACATATGGGCTGTGTGTAGAGTATATGGTACACATCCAAGCCTTGAATAGTGTCGTAGGAAAAATAGATTGATATGATAGGTCCTGTCATTGCGCATGTTCTTGCATTTAACCCCCAATAATTAGGTCACTTACGAGTATTTCTTAAATACTCAAGCCAGGCAACTCGAGACTATGACACATCCATAGGGTAGTTGTATTTATTTTAATAAACTTAGGATAGGATGTTTTTAATTTAAACGTTTGTTTATTTATGTATTTATTTATTTATGTATTTTGTGTCATTTTTAAAGGTGTTTTCAAAACACGTCCATGGCTGTGTTTTTAGCTTAAGGTTAGCTGAAGGTTAAGTTTTATGAAATTTTTAGCTGAAAGTTAGCTGAAGGTTAAGTTTTATGAAATTTTAAATGAAGTAATTCCGCATTCAATGTTTATGATATGTAAGTAGAAAATTTCGAGTTGTTACAAAAAGATTCTTCCCTAGTACTTGGAAATGGAAACTCGATCCAAGCTTGGCCCCTCTCACACTATTTTGAATTAGGAACTTGTCTCTTTTTTTTTTATTATCTGTATCTATCTCTTGGTGACCTCTCTTCGATTAAAATACAATAAGCTCAAAAGGCCTAACATGATGGTAGCAGAAAAATTACCATCCGCAAAGTCTTAAGACCATGTATGGAGGCCGACGCCTGCCAGTGCTGAAAAGTCAAGTCGATGACCTGATAACAGGGAAGCAGGTGGCAAGCCCCAATAACAAAATTCAGTGTCGAATAAAATCTAATCTATACGAAAGACGTAAAGATTTAGGCACTGTACCACACAGAGACTTATGAAACAGTGAAAAGAAACTGTTTGTTTCAATAATTGATTAAACAACAATGGATTAACTAAAAAGGAAAAAGGGGAAGGTTTAAAATAAAAAGAAAGAATTCCTAAGAACTAATTCTAAAAAGGAAAAAGGGGAATGTTTAAAATAAAAAGAAAGAATTCCTGAGAACTAATTCATATCGGAAAGAAAAAAAAAAAAAAAAAAAAACCTATATGATTTCAGCAACAAAAAAATCAAAACTTAGAAATCTAGTAACCCTCCTAATAAAATGGGTTCAGAAAAAGCTAGAAGAAACAACAATTGGGCTCCTAACAAAGTGTTTGTCGTCCGTCCAAATCAACGTACCATAACCAATTTGACCCTCCGCCACAGCTCCTGTCATCGTCAATTCAAACCCCTTCTCCTCTCCAATCTTCTCAAACTTCAAAACGTTTGGCTTCACTGAAACCTTAACTCCTTCTGGCTGTTGGACTCTAACTCTGTAAACCCCCGGCATGCCAACATTCTTCAGCCTTCTAGAAACGGTGACACTCCCAGTTAAGTTCTGAACCCCAATAGAAGGGTAATTAAAGTTCAAAATAGAACCAGAAACAGGGCATTTGAAATTGCCATCGGTGAATACTCGAAGGTTCTTCTCCGTGTAGCCGCTGGCGCAGAGGAATTCCAAGTAATCGTTAGGGGAAAGGTCGTAGACAAGGCCGGGGTCGATGGCGCCAGTGGGGCGGATGTGCCCTGACCCGTATACGAACGGGGTGGCTGGAGCAAAGATAGGGGAGCCGCCGTCGAGCATGAGGTTCATTGTGTTGTCGCTAACTCTAGCGGAGGTCATTATGGCAGATTTGATGGCAGCAGGGCTCCATTCGGGGTGGAGAGCTTTGAGGAGGCCGACAATGCCAGAGACATGGGGACAGGACATGGAGGTCCCCGACATTGTTATGTATGGAACTGCTCTGTTGTCGAATGGCTCCCCTGTTGGGCTCACGGCGCCGGAGAACGCCGCGATTATGTTCACTCCCGGCGCTGTCACGTCCGGCTGCAAAGAATTAGAAACTCATGAGCTCTGTTCTTGATAATCTCAAATGGGTGTCGTAATTCATAACCAAACCTTGATAATTTCCGGTGAAACGATGTTGGGTCCTCTGGATGAGAAAGCCGCCATTGTCGGAGAAGGTTTGGTATTAACTTTAGACGACGGCGGGATCAAATATCCCATCGGATTTCTGTCAAAAACAACAACAATTAGAGAAAGATTCCGACAAAGATTCATAAAGAAGTAAATAAATTGTATTTTTTTTTACTTCGTGGAATAGATGTACGAGAAAACAGCTTGGCCGTCATTGTAATTGATATGGGAAGTTGGAAGAACATGGAGATCGGCCATGATTTCAAATCCACTAAGCCTATCATTGCAGAGAATCATTCCGACAGCACCGGCGAGGAGGGCTTGCATTCCTTTGTCAATTCTCGAAGAACCCCCTCTCAAGCAAACCAAGATCTTCCCTTTCACTTTAGAATGATCCAACGTTTCCGGTTTGCAGAGAATGGAGTCCTGGGCAAAGGCAGTCGTCGCTTTCGCCTGAGCTCCCGTTATCAATGGGTATAGCTTTCTTCCCGCTAATGGATTCGAAAGGCTCGATCCCTAATCACCGAGAACAAATTTTATGTTCAACCAAACGAGGACAAATAAGATATTATGTCTACATATTTTCCTATCAATTATTATATATATGGAAACGGTAATTCATGACTAAATATTTTTAAACAAACCGTGAAGCGTTGTCCGTTTCCAAGTTCAATGGGCGCCTGGAATTCACGGTCCAAAGTGCTAGCCCCGACTGTCAAAATCCACGGAGCAATATTAGAAGCAGTCGCCATGCTCGGGCCGGAGTTTCCGGCGGAGCACACAACGGGGATTCCTTTCTTTAGTGCATGAAAGGAACCAATGGCAATGATATCATCATAGTATTCGGCTGGTGGACTGCCGATGGAAAGCGAAAGGACATCGACGCCGTCGTGGATGGCATGATCAAATGCCTCGGCAACGTCGGCGTCAAAGCAGCCACCAATGTTAGGAAGCGGCCAGCAGACCTTATAGGCAGCAACGCGGGCCTTGGGAGAGCCGCCCTTGGCAGTTCCGATACCGGACCCAAATACGCTAACGTTGGAGACATAACTGCCGCCAGCCGTCGACAGCGTGTGGGATCCATGACCTTTGTAGTCGCGCGTGGAGTTGACGATCAATGGGAGTTCCTCCATTAAATTTTGGGATTTCAAGTACGCGAGTGCCCCTTGGTTGAAATACTTTGCTCCGATTAATTTCCTGTGTTAATCATAATGAATGGAGTTAATCACCCTTTAATTTGAATTAAAAATAATAATAAAATATCAAATTATGATTAACAATTGTACCGGTTGCAAGGCACTCCATCAGGGGTTTTATCCATGCAGCCTCCTTTCCACCTCGATGGCACGCCTCCAACTATGCCTTGTTCTCCAAAACTCTTGGACTCCGGCCATACACCTATTTTTTTGTTTTNTTTAATAAACTTAGGATAGGATGTTTTTAATTTAAACGTTTGTTTATTTATGTATTTATTTATTTATGTATTTTGTGTCATTTTTAAAGGTGTTTTCAAAACACGTCCATGGCTGTGTTTTTAGCTTAAGGTTAGCTGAAGGTTAAGTTTTATGAAATTTTTAGCTGAAAGTTAGCTGAAGGTTAAGTTTTATGAAATTTTAAATGAAGTAATTCCGCATTCAATGTTTATGATATGTAAGTAGAAAATTTCGAGTTGTTACAAAAAGATTCTTCCCTAGTACTTGGAAATGGAAACTCGATCCAAGCTTGGCCCCTCTCACACTATTTTGAATTAGGAACTTGTCTCTTTTTTTTTTATTATCTGTATCTATCTCTTGGTGACCTCTCTTCGATTAAAATACAATAAGCTCAAAAGGCCTAACATGATGGTAGCAGAAAAATTACCATCCGCAAAGTCTTAAGACCATGTATGGAGGCCGACGCCTGCCAGTGCTGAAAAGTCAAGTNCAAAGTGGAAGAATGAAACAAATTATGCTGAGCTTGACGAAGAAGATGAGATGCTGCTAATGGCCTATGTAAAACTCCATGGATCAAAGAGAAGTGACGTCTGGTTCTAAGATTTGGGTTGCTCAAGTCACATGACGGGTAATGAAAACATGTTTTCAAGCTTAGATAAACTTTTACTCACAGTGTCAAGCTTGGAAATAATACCAGAATGAAAGTGTCTTGAAGTTCAGGTGTTCAATATACTTCTCCAATGGTATAACGATTTTCTTGCAAAAACAATTTTACAGTACTGTTAAAAAATGGAATATGCAGTATTTATCATTCACAGACAAGGAAAATAGCAGAATCAATTATGAGTGTAAACCGAATGTTCATTTTGCTTGCAAAGTCATCAATCCCAACAACTGAAGAGATGCCTCCAAGCCTCTAATATAGATCAATCAACACTTTGGTACTATCGTNGTAGCAGAAAAATTACCATCCGCAAAGTCTTAAGACCATGTATGGAGGCCGACGCCTGCCAGTGCTGAAAAGTCAAGTCGATGACCTGATAACAGGGAAGCAGGTGGCAAGCCCCAATAACAAAATTCAGTGTCGAATAAAATCTAATCTATACGAAAGACGTAAAGATTTAGGCACTGTACCACACAGAGACTTATGAAACAGTGAAAAGAAACTGTTTGTTTCAATAATTGATTAAACAACAATGGATTAACTAAAAAGGAAAAAGGGGAAGGTTTAAAATAAAAAGAAAGAATTCCTAAGAACTAATTCTAAAAAGGAAAAAGGGGAATGTTTAAAATAAAAAGAAAGAATTCCTGAGAACTAATTCATATCGGAAAGAAAAAAAAAAAAAAAAAAAAAAATATATGATTTCAGCAACAAAAAAATCAAAACTTAGAAATCTAGTAACCCTCCTAATAAAATGGGTTCAGAAAAAGCTAGAAGAAACAACAATTGGGCTCCTAACAAAGTGTTTGTCGTCCGTCCAAATCAACGTACCATAACCAATTTGACCCTCCGCCACAGCTCCTGTCATCGTCAATTCAAACCCCTTCTCCTCTCCAATCTTCTCAAACTTCAAAACGTTTGGCTTCACTGAAACCTTAACTCCTTCTGGCTGTTGGACTCTAACTCTGTAAACCCCCGGCATGCCAACATTCTTCAGCCTTCTAGAAACGGTGACACTCCCAGTTAAGTTCTGAACCCCAATAGAAGGGTAATTAAAGTTCAAAATAGAACCAGAAACAGGGCATTTGAAATTGCCATCGGTGAATACTCGAAGGTTCTTCTCCGTGTAGCCGCTGGCGCAGAGGAATTCCAAGTAATCGTTAGGGGAAAGGTCGTAGACAAGGCCGGGGTCGATGGCGCCAGTGGGGCGGATGTGCCCTGACCCGTATACGAACGGGGTGGCTGGAGCAAAGATAGGGGAGCCGCCGTCGAGCATGAGGTTCATTGTGTTGTCGCTAACTCTAGCGGAGGTCATTATGGCAGATTTGATGGCAGCAGGGCTCCATTCGGGGTGGAGAGCTTTGAGGAGGCCGACAATGCCAGAGACATGGGGACAGGACATGGAGGTCCCCGACATTGTTATGTATGGAACTGCTCTGTTGTCGAATGGCTCCCCTGTTGGGCTCACGGCGCCGGAGAACGCCGCGATTATGTTCACTCCCGGCGCTGTCACGTCCGGCTGCAAAGAATTAGAAACTCATGAGCTCTGTTCTTGATAATCTCAAATGGGTGTCGTAATTCATAACCAAACCTTGATAATTTCCGGTGAAACGATGTTGGGTCCTCTGGATGAGAAAGCCGCCATTGTCGGAGAAGGTTTGGTATTAACTTTAGACGACGGCGGGATCAAATATCCCATCGGATTTCTGTCAAAAACAACAACAATTAGAGAAAGATTCCGACAAAGATTCATAAAGAAGTAAATAAATTGTATTTTGTTTACTTCGTGGAATAGATGTACGAGAAAACAGCTTGGCCGTCATTGTAATTGATATGGGAAGTTGGAAGAACATGGAGATCGGCCATGATTTCAAATCCACTAAGCCTATCATTGCAGAGAATCATTCCGACAGCACCGGCGAGGAGGGCTTGCATTCCTTTGTCAATTCTCGAAGAACCCCCTCTCAAGCAAACCAAGATCTTCCCTTTCACTTTAGAATGATCCAACGTTTCCGGTTTGCAGAGAATGGAGTCCTGGGCAAAGGCAGTCGTCGCTTTCGCCTGAGCTCCCGTTATCAATGGGTATAGCTTTCTTCCCGCTAATGGATTCGAAAGGCTCGATCCCTAATCACCGAGAACAAATTTTATGTTCAACCAAACGAGGACAAATAAGATATTATGTCTACATATTTTCCTATCAATTATTATATATATGGAAACGGTAATTCATGACTAAATATTTTTAAACAAACCGTGAAGCGTTGTCCGTTTCCAAGTTCAATGGGCGCCTGAAATTCACGGTCCAAAGTGCTAGCCCCGACTGTCAAAATCCACGGAGCAATATTAGAAGCAGTCGCCATGCTCGGGCCGGAGTTTCCGGCGGAGCACACAACGGGGATTCCTTTCTTTAGTGCATGAAAGGAACCAATGGCAATGATATCATCATAGTATTCGGCTGGTGGACTGCCGATGGAAAGCGAAAGGACATCGACGCCGTCGTGGATGGCATGATCAAATGCCTCGGCAACGTCGGCGTCAAAGCAGCCACCAATGTTAGGAAGCGGCCAGCAGACCTTATAGGCAGCAACGCGGGCCTTGGGAGAGCCGCCCTTGGCAGTTCCGATACCGGACCCAAATACGCTAACGTTGGAGACATAACTGCCGCCAGCCGTCGACAGCGTGTGGGATCCATGACCTTTGTAGTCGCGCGTGGAGTTGACGATCAATGGGAGTTCCTCCATTAAATTTTGGGATTTCAAGTACGCGAGTGCCCCTTGGTTGAAATACTTTGCTCCGATTAATTTCCTGTGTTAATCATAATGAATGGAGTTAATCACCCTTTAATTTGAATTAAAAATAATAATAAAATATCAAATTATGATTAACAATTGTACCGGTTGCAAGGCACTCCATCAGGGGTTTTATCCATGCAGCCTCCTTTCCACCTCGATGGCACGCCTCCAACTATGCCTTGTTCTCCAAAACTCTTGGACTCCGGCCATACACCTATTTTTTTGTTTTAAACAAAAAAAGAATATATTTAATTTATCTAGTTTTTTAATTTACACAGAACCCAAATAGAATCTACTAACTCGAACAACTCTTATATGAAGAAGTAAGAGATAATATATATTTACCTGAGTCAAGATTGGCGATAATAACATCTTCTCCAAATCTAGCCTTCCTCCAAGGAGAAGAAGAAGGAATAACATCATTCTTCTCCAAATGCATGGACTCCCATGAATGAGTTGTGTGTAACTCTTTAGCTTTGTTTGGCAGCACTGCTGCTACTTCTGGGTGCTCTGTCCCATAAATAATTATTAATTATTATTTAAATATATATTTAATTATTAATTATTATTTAAATATATATAGTAAAGTTAAAATAGTTTAGTATTTACTTGCAAGTTTGGTGGCCTCCTCCTCCTCTAGAATGGCTGCAAACCCATTGATGTGGTTCTTATACGAGTAAAAAATTGCATCTTTTGCCTTTCCAGAACTGAAAATTTTCCATTTTTGTTAATTCAAAATAATAATAATATAATAACAAAATAAAAATCGAACTTCAAACCTCCCCAAGAAGGATCCGAGCAATTTGTGATGGGAATCGACCGCTCTTTGAAGATCTACTGCTGATACCTCTAACCCATGTGAATGAGATCCTAATAACACAATATAGGACTGAAATCCAAAAAAAATAAAATTAGGGTTGAAAAAAATAAAAAAACATTAGGCTTTTATTTGACACAAAGCAAATGATTTACCAAGCAAATGACATTACCTTTTTGACAGCAATGACCGGTGATATTAACCAAAAGAACCCGAACAACATAAAGATGAAATTAGTAGGAATGTTCATCTTTCAGTATTTTTCACTCTCTCCAAGAAATTATCAATATTTTTCACCCTCTAGAAATTATCAGTATTTTTCACTCACTGAAAAATTAATGGTCACTGCTCCTCCTTATAAAGAGAAAAATTTGGGATATTATTAAATTAAATTAAAAATATTTATTTGATTGATTACGTTTTAGATTTTTTTTGTTGGTATAATTAAATAAATTTAAATATGAAGAAATAAGGTGTTTTTTATTTTCTAATTTTAAATATGAAGTAGATATGAAATCTAAAAAAGGACTGAATTTTCAAATCTGTCTCAGATATTTACTCTGATTTAATTTTAATTGGATTAGTTGCGTTAGGTTTTATTTAACACAATTTATGCTTTATTTACTAAATCTTAACTGTTTAAAACTATTTTCACTGTTTTTTTTAATAATTATTTTAATTTTATCAATCACTTGATAAAGATAATTTAATTTAAAAAAATATTATTTAACGACTCTAATTTATTTATTTATTATTATATCTAATGAATAATGTAAAGTATTAATGTAAATATGAAAATTTTAAAAATATTAAAATAAATGTTAGTTAGACAAATGAGTTAAATGCTGAGAAAACAAATATATTTATTAAAAACCAAAAATTAGGATCAATGGGTTTTGAAAATATTTTTGTTTTGAAGATTAAAATTCTCATAAAACCTTAATTATTTTATAAAAATAACCTTTAAACTTTAAAAAATTTAATTAATATCCTTCCATTATTAAAAATAAAATACCCACGAAACTTTAAAATCACATTTAACACCTCCAAACTTTATAAAAAGATTTAAAAGTGTTGTTACCGTCAATATATAGACGAAAACCGTCTGACAATACTTTATTAATCACACCAATGTTTTTAAGTTTTTTTAACCAAAAGTTTAAGGTTCTTAAATCCTATCTACACCTACATCATGTAGAGCTTTTAATTTTTTTTTTCTATCTATTTAAGAGTATTAATGTTAATTTTAAAATTAATTTTAATTTTGTCTTTATACCAAGTTTATTTTAACTGCTTCAAAATCAACGGTCTGGATCTCGTAAAGAAACTGATCACCGGGACAAAAACTTGGATATGTTTCAGTTGTATGATCTTCATTCGTTTAACATAACTCTGTGATTTGATTTCAAGTTTTTGGGAAATTTAATGAAAGCAAGTATAATAGTTCCTATGATATAAATTTAGTTAGGAAATGTATTTTATATAGAATCAATTTATTTTTTCTTTTTTAACCTCTTACGTGCATAATTTGGTGATATTTTTTTAGGAATTGCTTCATAGTATATTTTATCTTATTTTGAGGATTTTGTTAGTTGTATATTTTGTAGATTTTATCTTATTTTCATAATTTAGTTAGTACACCTTTGAGATTTACAGTTTCTTTGTTTGAGATTCGAGGATTTTATTGACAGGGCTAAGTTAAGGCATGACTCTGATACCATACTAGAAACCATGTACTTCCATGATGGTATGATATTGCCCACTTTGAGTATAACCTCTCATGTCTTTGCTTTGTGCTTCCCTAAAAGGCGTGGATGATGTGAAACTCCCTCCCAACCATCCTCAACCTTCTTAACAAAAGACCAATTTCTAGCTATCTTAAATCTCCACCAAAGACTATCATACAATATTCCGTTGAGAGAAGTTTCCATAAGCATAACGACATTCATAGTGTCCCAAATTTGTATGGCAGCTTCTTTATTGGAACAGTCTCCACCAATATTACATGTCATGCATTTCATGTTGTTTACGTTGAAAATTATAGTACCGTTCATACCAGAATCATCCAGAAATATCACAAACGTCATAAGCACAACACATCACATCATACCAAAGAGCGTACATTCACATTTCATAAGTTTACGTATTTAAGCATAACAGTCTAGCATACAATTTAATGACACGTGCGAATCCACGGTCACGTGCCAACATACAACATACAACACGTAAGTTATGACGGGTGAGCCACTTACTTGGTAGGCCTTAGCCGAAGTACTCCCTAAAACTTAAACGTAAGTTTCTAGCTCCTCGTATTACGTCCTACGCTTATGTTGGTGGTTGTTCCTATTGGATCATTCAATACCTTCATTACTATTTCACAAACATAATTAATTTTCAACTTGGATTGTGAAATACGGCCTTAAAATGATCTATTTTACCTTAAATGGGATCGAAATCAAGTCTGCGAGGGTCGGAATGGTGCCGAGTAGGTCAGAAATAAGGCTCCAGAGCCGAATAAGCCGCTGGAACTGATTAGCAGCCACCAAAGCCAACTAAGCCACTGAAGCCGAGGGGAGTTTTGCGCCATATGCTGCCACGTGGCGCTACCAGAAGCGGCCACGTGTGGTATTCAAAGTCGAGCCTAGGCGTGGGTTTTAGGGTTGCAGTCGCGAGTCTAAGCTGGAGTGGGTTGGACTCAGTTCGGGTCACGGGGTCTAGACTTCGTCTTCTTCGCCCGATTATTCGAAATTTTTCAGATTTCTCTCTCTCTCCTTGGTAACCCCATTTCCGATGTCCGTTTTCCTCCTTTTCCTTTCATTCCTGAGTCCTCTCTTCCCCCTCATCCCATTTATGGTATTATTTTGGCTCGAAAAGGTCTGAGTCTACCAAAACTGAGAGATTTCGAAAACCCGATGTTTTGCCTTTCTTCCCTGATGGTGTACGAAGTGTAAGCAACATCGAAATCTATCCCTGGTGTGTGTAAATGTCTCTGAGATTATTTTCGCGGTGTAGATTAAAGGTTTCAAAGTCGATTTCGTCTAGTTTGGCTTCGCCAGTGTGTCGTCGGTTTCTTCCTCAAAATCTCACGTTTTTTCGTTTTCTTCCTTGCAAATGGTTTGGCTGAGGATCAGGGTCTGTTGTTGTGGTGACCCCAGAAGTTTGTCGAGGCTCGTGGATCATGTGAGAACGAAAACTCCGACGTTCGCCGAAGTTTTCGGTCTCGCCGACAATCGCAGATTTTTTTTGCTTATCTGATCCGTTACATTATCTACCCCTACAAAGAACTTTCTTCCTCAAAAGTCTCAATCTCCTAGATCAATTCGGGGTATTTTTCTTTTATTTCCTCTTCTTGTTCCCACGTCGCTTCCTCGGTTTGGTGATTTTGCCACAATACTTTGACGAAACCTATGTTTCTATTACGTAAGGCTTTCACTTTTCGAGCTAGGATTTTAATCGGGTTCTCCTGATAACTTAAGCTTTCCCCGATCTCAAGGGGTCGGTAGTCTATCACGTGCATAGGGTCAGTAATATATTTCTTCAACATGGACACATGGAACACATAGTGTACGCTCGAGAGTGAAGGTGGTAGGCTAGTTTATATGCTACTGACCCTATTCTTTCTAGGATTTTGAAAGGTCCGATAAAGCAAGGGCTTAGCTTTCCCTTACGTCCGAATCTTAGAATGCCTTTCATAGGAGCTACTTTTAGGAATACTGGGTCCCCCTCTTCGAACTCTAAGTTCCTACGCCTAACGACGGCGTAGCTCTTTTGCCTACTTTGTGCGGTGCGCATCCTTGCTTTAATTTTCTGTACTACCTCAAGTCCTACCAGTTCTCGTTCTCCTACTTCATTCCAGCACAATGGGGACCTACCCCGTTTTTCATATGACACTTCAAACGGTATCATCCCGATTGTTGCTTGGAAACTGTTGTTGTATGAGAATTCCATCAAGTGTAGTTTAGTGTCCCAACTCCCCACGAAATCCATAACACATGCCCGAAGCATGTCTTCTAGGATTTGGTTTAATCGTTCCGTTTGGCCATCAGTTTATAGGTGGAAGGCAGTGCCAAAGTCAAGGCGGGTACCCAACGCTTTTTGAAATCCGCGCCAAAAGGCCAACGTAAAACGTGGGTTCCGATCCGACACTATTGATACCGGGACTCAATGCAACCTCACAATTTCTTTCACATACCGTTGAGCCCAATTTTCTACTATATATATTGCCTTACCCGCTAGGAAGTATGCCGACTTTGAAAGTCGATCTGACAATTATCCAAATTACCGTGTAACCCTTTAGTGTCTTGGGTAAGCCCACTATCAAACCAATAGCTTTTCTCATTTCCATTCCGGTATACTTAGAGGTTGCAGTAGTCCAGTGGTTTTCTGCCTAGGGGCTTTTACTCGTTGTTGGCACACCAGAACATTTACTCACGTATTCCGCGATATCCTTTTTCATACTTCGCCACCAGAAGTGTCGTTTCAGATCTTGATACATCTTTGTACCACTTGGATGTATCAAGAAGGGTGAGTTGTCTGCTTCAGTTAGGATTTCGTTCTTTATTCTGCTCACAACTAGGACACATAAACGTCCTTGACATAGTAATCCATCATTTGTTGACTTAAAAAAACTGTCCACTAGGCCTACTGTCAACTGGTTGAGGATTTAGCTTAGGCTAGGGTCCTCACGTTGTGAGTCTACGATCCTCTGTCTAAGAGTGGGACGCACTGTCAGTCGGGCTATTTGGGTTGTAATCTCCTTGGTTACTACCGCTATGTCAGCTCGTTCGAAATTAGCTCGCACTCATGGCTCCCTTGTGATGAGGGCCGACGAGTGTACTGTTTTTCGACTTAGTGCATCAACAACGACGTTTGCTTTTCCAAGGTGGTACTAGATATCTATGTCATAATCTTTTACCAGCTCTAGCCATCTACGTTGTCTCATGTTCAATTCTTTTTGTGCGAACAAGTATTTTAGACTTTTAAGGTCAGTAGAAATTTGGGTCTTTTCGCCATACACGTAGTGTTGCCAAATTTTTAACGCGAACACTACCGCCGCCAACTCCAAATCGTGTGTAGGATAGTTTTTCTCGTAATCTTTTAATTGGCGTGACGCATACGCAACCACCTTGCCATGTTGCATCAGTACACAACCTAGCCCCTTTTGGATGCATCATTGTAAATCACGTATTCCGCAAAGCTTTCTGAGATCATGAGCACTGGGGCGGACACTGGTATTTGTTTTAGATCCTTAAAGCTAGCCTCACAAGTATTGTTTTATACGAAAGATACGCCCTTTTTTGTCAATTGGGTGAGAGGCGAGGCTATTCTAGCAAAGTCTTGGACAAACCTTTGATAGTATCCTACCAATCCCAAGAAACGTCATATCTCGATGACTGTAGTTGGGCGTTTCCATTTCGTGACGCCTTCTATCTTGGTGGGATCTACTGAAACTCCATCTTTAGACACTACGTGTCCAAATAACGAAACCTGTCGTAGCTAAAATTCACATTTGGAGAATTTGTCATACAACTTGTGCTCCCTTAGAATAGTTAGGGCTTTTCGGAGGTGTTCTTCATCCATTTTCAAGTATATCAGGATATTGTCTATGAACATGATCACAAACGTGTCTAAGCACTCATTGAATACTCAGTTGATTAATTCCATGAACACCGTTAGGGCGTTGGTGAGGCCAAAGGACATTACCACAAACTCATAGTGGTCATATTTAGTTCGAAAGGCTCTTTTCAGTATATCTTCCTTTTTAATCTTAATTTGATGGTATCTTAATCGAAGGTCTATTTTGGAAAACACTTTTGCCTCTCGAAGTTGGTCAAATAGGTCCTCGATGCGCGGTAATGGATATTTGTTCTTTACCGTCCACTTGTTTAATTCTCTGTAATCTTACCGTCCTCTTGTTTAATTCTCTATAATCAATGCATAGACACATAGATTATCTTTCATTTTAACAAACAACACTGGCGCACCCCAAGGGGATACGGTAGGTCGAATGAAGTCTTTATCTAATAGGTCTTATAGTTGTGATTTAAGTTCTTATAGTTGTGATTTAAGTTCTTTTAGTTCTGCTGGGGCCATGCAGTATGGGGCTATAAAGATGGGTCTCGTTCCTGGTTCAAGTTCTATTCCGAAATCTACTGCTCACGATGGAGGGATTCCTGGAAGGCCCTCTGGGAAGACATCTGGGAATTCGTTTACTATGGATACCGAATCTATTGTTTTCTCTTTTCCTATTGTGTTCACTGCACAAGCTAGAATTGCCCACCCCCTTGTTATACCAGATGTATGGCTTTCATCATCGATATTATTCTTGGGGTGGTGCTTTTGAAGGTTCCTTTAAACTTAAAGCTAAGTTCATTTAGAGGTGTGAATACTACCACTTTCTTATGGCAGTTTATGCTAGTAAAGTTTTCGGCTAGCTAGTCCATTCCTAGTATGACATCAAAATCCGTCATATCCACTACAAACCGACAATAAAGGTAAGTCTACTTCTGCTAGGGTACCAACCGACAATACATGCATTAAAGGTTCTACTACGAACCCTGCTTGACTAACAAATGCAAAAGAAACAAACGAATGGGTTGAACCCGAATCAAACAACGTCAATGCAAAGTGTCCTAGAATAGAAAGCATACCTGTCACCACGGTGCCAGAAGTTCCCGCTTCTTTACTGGTCGTTGCATATGACCTGGTCTGTGCGTGGGTTTGCGTGGTGGGTTCCTGAATAACCACACCTCTAGGGGGGGCCCTTGGGTTTCCCACGTCCATTCCAATACAGAATTGGGTCGTGTGACCTACACGACCGCACCTGTAACATACCCTCCAGCCTGCCATGCATCTGCCCCAATGTTGTTTCCCACATTCGTGACACAGAGGTTTTTTCGGTACTAGGTATTGAGGTACTGGGGGCGGAGCAGGTCGCCTGACCTGATGTCGAGGTCTCTGGAGTGGCGGTTGGAATTTCATGGGTTCGGCCTCGACAGGACGTTTCTTTCCTTCGGATGTCATTGGCTCTGAGTTTTTCTCCTCTGTTGGTTCCTTTAGGGCCTTGGCCGTCCTTAGGATCTCTTCGTAAGTTTTCGAGTTAAATGCCTCCAACATGCGAGTCTTCGGGTTCAACCCCAACACAAATTTGTCCGTCTGTTTTTCTTCAGTGTCTGCCAGTGACAGTGTGAACCTCTTTAATTTCATGAATTCTTGATCATACTGATCCACAGTGTGTATGCCCTGGGTCAGGTGGTTAAATTCTTGCTGTTTTTTTTATACGGGTTTCCCATGGATAGTAGTATTTCAAGAAAGCTTCCTTAAAGGTTTCCCACATTGTGATCCCCTCTCCCAGGTTTTGTTATCTACCCACCATACTTCTGAGTCTTTTTGCAGTACATATGTCGCGCATGCTACTTTTGGTCATTAGGGCACCTCATTGATTCAAAAGTCGTTTCCATGGTTGCGATCCACATCTAAGCTGCTGTGGGATCTTCCTTTGAACTGACGAACGGATGGGGGTCATACCGTCTGAAGTCTTTTAACCAATTCGCCCCCCTGTCCGGTTGTGGATTTTTGGCTGGTTGTGTAGCCGTTGCATTGGCTGGTTGCGTGGCCATTGCTGCGACTTGTTGCGTAGCTAAGAATTATTGTGTGGCCAACATTGTTTGCATCATCGTCTGGAGCGACTCCAAAACCATTTGTGTGGCAGGGTCCAATCCAGCTTTTGGTGCAATTTGAGGGGGCGGTGCATTTTCAGGAGGTAGTGTAGCTTGTGGGGGAGGTGCGTTTTCAGGAGGGGGTGCATCTTTTGGGGGAGATGCGTTTTTAAGGAGGGGGTGCAGCTTGTGGGAGAGGTGCATTTTCAGGAGGGTGTGCGTTTTCAGGAGGGGTGCAACTTGTAGGGGAGGTTCCCTCGGTGGTAGTTCGAGTGCATAGGGTCCAGTAGTCGACCCTTCTTGGGAAGATATTCTTTCGGCTTCTCTTCTTTCCTATCTCCTAATGGAAGGTCGTCCTCTCCCTCTCCTACCTCTTCTATGCTCTGTGTGCGGCATGGTTCTAGAAACCAAGAAAATAATTCTATCCAAGTCTATGATTTACTTATAACATTACTTACATTCTACTATATAATTCAAGAAAAGAAAACATAAATGTCGTATCATAAAGACATGCATTGATACAAAATCACATCATAGCATAACATCATATAATATCATGACCCCCAATATATAAAGTCAATCACATTAAATATATCACAAAAAAAAAATAAAAAATAAAAAATAAAAAAAAATAATTCTCCTTCCCTCATCCTATCCAAGGTATACCTGACAACGACGGAGCATCGACGATTGGACCGTGGAACATGCCAAGCCTACTTCGTAGGCTAGTCTACTAGATCTATAACCTAGAGCTCTGATATAAACTACGCCCTAAAATTTCCTTCAATCTAAGGTCATTACTATATTTTAAAGGAGGAATTTATCTTAATGCTTCTACATTTAATGCTGAATTTATTTTAAATAGACTCTTATTATAAATGCCCATCAATCTGTTCTTTATTACCTCAAAAACAATGAATACAGGGAAAGAAAAGAAAATAAAACAACTCCGAACTAAATGTCTTATACTAACCTATGATTTATTAATGTGATTACAAGTCAACCTATACTAGCCTATACTAATGATGTCAACGGAAATTCAACCTATACTAACATATTATACGAATGGAAATGGAATTCAACCTATACTAAACTCGTATACTACGTATGGAAAACAACTATCCTATGCATGTGCCACGATCCAGGGATGTGAGATGCTATCGTCGATCTTACATGGGTGTCATGCCTTTATTTGAAAAATGCAATAGCACGAGGTTTGAGTATTTCTAGAATACTCTGTAAGTGACCCCCTATCGGAGTTATGCAACAAGAACATGTAAAATGCTATGACGGGACCTATCAGTCTATTTTTTTTCCTACAACACTTATTCTAATTGGGTAGCTTGGATGTGTATCGTATACTCTACACACAACCATACGTGCGAGTATGAGCTCACTAGTCAGTTCGCACATCGTTGGGCTTTTCTTGTCGGGCGAGACTTCTCTAGTAGCTCAACTTTTGCTGGACACCCATTAGAATTCGTAACCGTCACGGCAACATTATGTAAAACATAACGATACTTCGCCTGCCTAATGGATGTACGTGTCCATACCCTCGTGATGGAATAGGTATCCCCCTAATGCATGAGCACACATAATGCAAGAGATTCCAACAGTTTTCCATTTTCAACATTATTAAATATAACCCCGCTATCATTTTTCATGCATGTCATATCGTTTCTCATTTTTCAGTCTATATATCATTCATAATTCTAACAGGGTTACATTTCATGTAATATCGTGATTACATGTCATACATTTCATGTTGTTTACATTTAAAATTATAGTACCGTTCATACCAGAATCATCCAAAAATATCATAAACGTCATAAGCACAACACATCACATCATACTAAAGACAACACATTCACATTTCCACAAATTTACGTATTTAAGCTTAGCAGTCTAGCATACAATTTAATGACATGTGCGAATCCACGGGTACGTGCGAACATACGATGCATAACCTACGACGGGTTAGCCACTTACTTGGTAAGCCTTAGCCGAAGTACTCCCTAAAATTTAAATGTAAGCTCCTAGCTCCTCGTATATGTCCTACGCTTCCGTTGATGGTTGGTTCCTATTGGATCATTCGACACCTTCGTTAGTATTTCACAAACATAATTAATTTTCAACTTGGATTTGTGAAATACGGTCTTAAAATAATCTATTTTACCTTAAACGAGGTCGAAATCAAGTCTAGGAGGGTCGGAATGGTGCAGAACAGGTCAGAAATAGGATTCCTAAGACAAATAAGCCACTGGAGCTGATTAGCCGCTGCCGGAGCCAACTAAGCAGTCAGAGCCGAGGGGAGTTTTGCGCCAGATTTGTTTGTTTGAGAGCCAATCATACAATATTCCATCGAGCGAAGTTTCCATAAACATAACGACGTTCATAGTGTCCCAAATTTGTTTGGCATCGTCTTTATTGGTTATTGGAACCATTTGTTTGGCACCGTCTTTATTGGTTATTGAAACCGTTTTCACCAAAGGCTAATTTCCAGGTGTCATACAATATTCCAGTGAGGGTTCATGGTGTCCCAGAGAACAATCTCCACCAAAGACTATCATACAATATTCTGTTGAGCGAAGAAAATTTTCGATAAGCAAAACGACGAACAATCTCCACCAAAGATAATTTTTCATAACCATTATGAAATTGCAATTTGGCTCTATACCAAATTAGGAACCACAAACCTCCGCAATGGTATGATATTGTCCACTTTGGGCATAAGCTCCCATGACTTTATTTTGATTTTTCCAAAAGGCCTCGTACCGATAGAGATAGTGTTATTTACACGCATGATCTTCCTCTTAATTAGCTAATGTAGACTACTCATTCATAAATTTTCAACACAATTATGGTTCCAAGGGTGTTAAAAAAAACTCTATAACACAAAAAAACACCTGATCAACCAATTCACAATGTACAACTTGATTATATTATGAACTTATTTAATTTGTTCATGGATTCTTATACAAAAACCCATATTTGCTCACCATACATTTATATATACTTTTTTATTTTATTTTTATTTAATTTCGTAGTTTTTTTTATTTTTATTTGTTCTCCCACCCCACTTTAAAATAATTTTGAAGGTAATTTTTTAAAATATATATTTAAGTTGAGCAGTAAATGTTTGAAAGAAATAAATTAACAAAATTTTACTTATATTAAAAACAATAAATTGAATAAGAAACTTAAACTAACCCAATCCAATCGAGAATTGAGTTTATTATTTAACTTATTTAGGTTGGAAAAAATTACCTAAATAATTGGGTTAAGTTTAAAAATATATTCTAACTTGATCCAGAAATACGTGTGCTACAATTGATAATCTATTAACAACATAAATAATTGATGACATGACCCATTTCAAGATGAATAGATGTTCATACAAATCTCATATATTTTCAAATATTCAAAATAGACAAATTTTTTCCTAAATTGTTAAAAAAAAATTACGTTAAAAAGATATAATAACCAGGTAATTAATCAGGTAAGCTAAGTTAAGTTAAGCTAACTAGGTAACTTTGGTAAGTTAAGGATATATTCGTGACAACAACCTAAGCTAATCAGGTAAGTGACCTTATTATCGGCATGGTTATATTTGATGTTGACACGTGCCCCGTGGTTTTGTACGTGTGATATATATTGATATGTGTGAATTGTTTGTGGATCGATATGTTTATGATATGTTATAATATGTTAATTGTATGATAATAATTTTAATACGATGTGTTCAATGTTATGTTTGAGATAGGATACGAGAATGATGTACAAAACAAAATGTAACAATAGGAGTAAGATACGTCCATGAAACGTTAAGGTTAGGTTACATACTGAAGTGCTATGGATATGAGAGATTGATAAAAGAATATAGTAAGGTTATGAGTAGAAAAAGACAGGTGTGTGATAAATTGATAGAACGATAGCGTTAGGATATATTCTTGTGATGATATGACTTAGGTACGTTCATGTAACAACATGACTGTGATAGGTATAATAACGTTAAGACTATGATAAGTTAGGGAACGATATGACCACAAAGTGTTTACGATATGATATGATTATGATACGAAATCTAAATGACGGATATATACATGTTGTCATATGATATGAAATATGTTATGGTACGAGATATGTGATAAATTGACATGTTTATGATATGATATATTGTGATGCAATATGTTATGGTATGATATGTATATGATGAAATGTTATGTCTCCTAAATTGTGTGTATATTACATGATATGAATGACATGAAATCACGATAAATGACATAAAATATAACCCCGTTAAAATTATATATGATATGAGAATTGAAGAATGAGAAACGATATTGATATGAATGATGAACGATACGTGAAATGATATGAAAAACGATATGATATGTACAGAACACTAGCGGGGTTGTATTAAATGATAATGAAAACGGAAAAATGTTGGGACCTCATGCATTATGTGTGCTCATGCATTGGGGGATACCTCTATTCCATCACGAGGGTACGGACGAGTACATCCATTAGGCAGGCAAAGTATCGTTATATTTTACTTAATGCCGCCGCGACGGTTACTAATTCTAATGGGTGTTCGGCAAAAGTTGAACTACCAGAGAAGGCTCGACCGATAAGAAAATGGGTCTAGCAATGCCGCCGCGACGGTTACTAATTCTAATGGGTGTTCGGCAAAAGTTGAACTACCAGAGAAGGCTTGACCGATAAGAAAATGGGTCTAGCAATGCCGCCGCGACGGTTACTAATTCTAATGAGTGTTCGGCAAAAGTTGAACTACGAGAGAAGGCTCGACCAATAAGAAAAGGGGTCTAGCGGTGTGCGAACTATCTGGTGAGCCCATACTCGTACGTATGGGCTGTGTGTAGAGTATATGGTACACATTCAAGCTTCCCATTAAAATAGTTTCGTAGGAAAAATAGAATAATATGATAAGTCCCGTCATTGCATTCGCATGCTTTTGCATTTAACCCCAATAGTGGGTCACTATCATTGCATGTATTTAACCCCAATAGTGAGTCACTATCATTGCATTTGCATGTTTTTGCATTTAACCCCAATAGTGGGTCACTATTTCTTAAAATACTCAAGCGCTACATTTTTGCAACTCTTTCTAAACTTTTATTTATCTTTTTTTTTAAGTCTATAACTGTGTTTTTTATTAAAGTTTAAATAAAATGAAGTATTTATTTTATGAAAATTTAAATAAGTGAAGTATTTATTTTATGAAAGTTTAAATAAATGAAGTATTTTCGTATTCAATATTTATGATATGTATATAGAAAGATTGTTAGATTCTTGCCTGGAAATGAAAACTCAATCCAAGCTCGACCCCTCTTACATTATATTTTTTTCTATCACCCATATCTATCTCTAGGTCAAATTGACCTAACTTCGATTAAAATACAAATAAGCTCAAAAAGGCTAACATGGTGGTAGCAGAAAAATCACCACCCGCAAAGTCTTAATACCATGTATGGAGGCTGACGCCTGCCAGTGTTGGAAACTCAGGAAAGTTGATGTCCTATAGAGAAGCTAGGCTAGATGAAATAGACCGATAAAAATAAATTGGTTGTTTCAATAATGGGTTATACTAAAACATATGATTAAACTAAAAAGGAAAAAGCCGGAAATGTTTCAAATAAAAAGAAAAAATTCCTAAGAATTTTAAAATCTAGTAACCCTCCTAACAAAATCAAAACTTAGAACTCTAGGAACCCCTCCTAACAAAATGGGTTCAGAAAAAGCCCGAAGAAACCACAATTGGACTCCTAACCAAGTGCTTGCCGTCGGTCCAAATCAGCGTGCCATAACCAATTTGACCATTCGCCACAACTCCGGTCATCGTCAATTCAAACCTCTTCTCCTCTCCAATCTTCTCAAACTTTAAAACGCTTGGCTTCACCGAAACCTTAACTCCTTCCGGCTGCTGAACCCTGACTCTGTAAACCCCCGGCCTGCCAACATTCTTCAACCTTCTAGTAAGGGTGACATTGCCCGTCAAGTTCTGAACTCCAATTGAAGGGTAATTAAAGTTCAAAATAGAACTAGAAACAGGGCATTTGAAATTGCCATCGGCAAATACTCGAAGGTTCTTCTCCTTGTAGCCACTGGCGCAGAGGAATTCCAAGTAATCATTGGGGGAAAGGTCGTAGACAAGGCCGGGGTCGATGGCTCCAGTGGGGCGGATGTGCCCTGACCCAAATATGAAGGCGGTGGCTGAAGCGAAGATAGGGGAGCCGCCATCGAGCATGATGTTCATTGTGTTGTCACGAATTCTGGCAGAGGTCATTATGGCGGATTTGATGGCGGCGGGGCTCCATTTCGGGTGGAGAGCTTTAACGAGGCCGACAATGCCAGAGACATGGGGACAGGACATCGAGGTCCCTGACATTGTTATGTATGGAACTGTTCTGTTGTCGAATGGCTCCCCTGTTGGGCTCACGGAGCCGGAGAATGCCGCAATTATGTTCACTCCTGGCGCGGTCACATCCGGCTGCAAAGAATTAGAAACTCATGAGCTTTGTTCTTGATAATCTCAAATGGGTGTCGTAATTCATAACTAAACCTTGATAATTTCCGGTGAAACCATGTTGGGTCCTCTGGATGAGAAAGCCGCCATTGTCGGAGAAGGTTTGGTATTAACTTTAGACAACGGCGGGATCAAATGCCCCATTGGATTTCTGTAAAAAAACACAACAATAATCAGAGAACCATTCCAAAGATTCATAAAGAAAGAAAGAAATTGTAATTTTTTTACTTCGTGGAATTGATGTACGAGGAAACAGCTTGGCCGTCGTTGTAACTGATATGGGAAGCTGGAAGAACATGGGGATCGGCGATGATCTCAAATCCACTAAGCCTATCGTTGCAGAGAATCATTCCGACAGCACCAGCGAGGAGGGCTTGCACTCCTTTGTCAACTCTCGAAGAATCCCCTCTCAAGCAAACCAAGATCTTCCCTTTCACTTTAGAATGATCCAAAGTTTTTGGCTTGCAGAGCATGGCATCGTCAGTAGAGGCAGTCGTCGCTTTTGCCTGAGCTCCCGTTATCAATGGGTATAGCTTTCTTCCCGATAATGGTCCCGAAAGGCTCGACCCCTAATCACCGAGAACAAATTTTATGTTCAACAAAAAGTGAGCAAATACGATACATATGTTAAAAAAGGCAAATATCTAAATCAAATATGTTAAAACTATAATTCACCGCTAAATATTTTCAAACAAACCTTAAAGTGTTTCCCATTTCTAAGCTCAATGGGGGCCTGAAATTCACGGTCCAAAGTGCTAGCTCCGACCGTCAAAATCCACGGAGCAGTATTAGAAACAGTCGCCATGCTCGGGCCATCGTTGCCGGCGGAGCACACGACAGGGATTCCTTTCTTCAGTGCATGAAAGGAAGCAATGGCAATGATATCATTATAGTATTCAGCGGGTGGACTGCCGAGGGAAACCGAAAGGACGTCGACGCCATCGTGGATGGCATGATCAAATGCCTTGGCAATGTCGGCGTCAAAGCAGCCGCCAGTGTCGTGGAGCGGCCAGCAGACCTTATAGGCAGCGACGTGGGCCTTGGGAGAGCCGCCCTTGGCAGTTCCGATACCGGACCCGAATACGCTAACGCCGGAGACATAGCTACCGCCGGCCGTCGACAGCGTGTGGGATCCATGACCTTCGTAGTCGCGCGTGGAGTTGACGATGAATGAGAGTTCTTTCGTTAAATTTTCAGATTTCAAGTACGCGATTACCCCGTGATTGAAATATTTTGCTCCGATTAATTTCCTGTGTTAATCATAATTAAGTTAATCACCCTTTAATCTGAATTAAAAATAATAATAAAATATCAAAATATGATTAACAATGGTACTTGTTACAAGGCACTGCATCAGGGGTTTTATCCATGCAGCCTCCTTTCCACTTCGATGGCACACCTCCAACTATGCCATGTTCTCCAAAACTCTTGGACTCCGGCCATACACCTTTTTTTTTTTTTTTACAAAAAAAAAATATTTAATTTACCGAACGACTCAAATAAAATCTCCAATCCAACTCAACCTTTATAATCTAAATTAGGTACCTGCCAGTAACCCCAACAAACTCAACCTTTATAATCTAAATTAGGTACCTGGCCAGTAACTCCAACAATCCAACTCAACCTTTATGATCTAATTTAGGTACATGAGTCAGTAACCCGAATAAAATCTATAATCCAACTAACCTTTATGATCTAAATTGGGTACATGGTACATGGTCAGTAACCTAAACAACCGGAATAAAATCTTCAATCCAACTAACCTTTGTGATCTAAATTGGATACATGGATCGGTAATTCGAACAACCTGAATAAAATACACAATCTTAACTCAACCCTTATGATCTAGTTTAGGTACATAGTCAATAAACCGAACAACCCAAATAAAATCCACAATCTTAACTCAACCTTTATGATCTAAATTAGGTATATGGGTCGATAACCCAAACAACCCAAATAGAATCTACAATCCAACTTAACCTTTATGATCTAAATTAGATATATGGATCAACAACCCAAACAACTTGAATAGAATTCATATTCAAACTCAACCTTTATGATCTAAATTAGATATTATGGGTTAATCGGTCTATCAAATTATATGAATAACTAAAAGATAATATGTATTTACCAGTGTCGAGATTGGCGATAATAACATTTTGTCCTGATCTAGCCTTCCTCCAAGGAGAAGAAGGGGGACTAACACCATTCTTCTCCAAGTGCATGAACTCCCATGAACGAGTTGTGTGTAATTCTTTCGCTTTGTTTGGCAACACTGCCGCTATTTCCGGGTGCTCTGTCCCATAAATTATTATTAATTATTATTTAAATATATATTAAAATTAAAATAGTTTGGTATTTACTTGCAAGCTTGGTGGCCTCCTCCTCATCTAGAATGGCTGCAAACCCATTTATATGGTTCTTATACGAGTAAAATATGGCATCTTTTGCCTTCTCAGAACTGAAATTTTTCAATTTTTATTAATTCAAAATAATATAATAATAACTAGATTTTCAAATAAATAAATAAATAAATAAATAAATAATCGAACTTCAAACCTCCCCAAGAAGGATCCGAGCAATTTGTGATGGGAATCGACTACTCTTTGAAGATCTACAGCCGAAACTTCTAAACCATGTGCATGAGATCCTAATAACACAATATAGGACTGAAATCCAAAAAAAATTAAAATTAGGGTTCATTTAATAATACCTAAAAGCATAAGAAGAACCCGGATTGAATCGAAAAAAATTAAAAACTTGATTTTATTTAAGCGGAAGCAAAGCAAATGGCATTACCTTTTTTACTGCGATCGTCGGTGATATTAACCAAAAGAACCATAACAAAATAAGAACGAAAGTGGGAAAGTTCATCCTTAGTATTTTCACTCTCTTAGTATTTTCACTCTCTTAGTATTTTCACTCTCCGTAAAATTAATGGTCACTCTTCCTCTATTAAATATTAAGAAAATTTTGGGATATCATTAAATTAAAGATATTTATTTGATTACGTTTTAGTTTTAGTTTTTTTTTTTTTTTGGTATAATTAAATAATTTTAAATATGAAGAAATAAGATGCGGAAAAATGGACTCAATTTTCATCTCTCTCAGATTTTTTGACGGCTGACTCGGCTGATTTAGTTTTGATTGGATTCGTTGCGTTTTTATAGGTAAATTTAACAAATCCTTTTAATTATTATTTTTGCTTTATTTACTCACTCTTTTCCCTATTTTTTTTATTATTATTTTAATTTGTAAACTTTTTTTTTATTTCTTATCTTTTTTTTTTTACGAATGTTTTTAAATTTTAAATGAGTATTTATTTAAATGTTTAAATAAAAATGAGAAAATAAATATAATTTCTAAAAAAACCCCAAAAATTCAGATAATAATAAAATGAGGATTTTTTTTTCTTTCAAAATTTTTTATTTTTTTAAATTAAAATATAGGCTAAATTAATTATATAAATAAAACTAAAAACTTGTACTTTGTTTTTTTAAAAAAATACCCTTAATATTTCAATAATATCGTTAAACTTTCTAAAATATTCTTACCATTAATTTTGGATAAAACCTTTGAAATTTAAAAAGTTTTATTAACATCCTCCAATTATCAAAAAAATAAAAATAAAAATATTTTTATCGTCCGTACTATATTGAAAAAATACTCATAAAACTTTATAAGTAGCATTAATAATTTTAAACTTTATTAAAAAAAAATTAAAAAGAATTAGTTTTTTAGTTTTTTTTTTTTTTACCAAAAGTTGAAGACTTTATGGTTCATATACTTTATGGATTATCTACAAATTTTTAATTTTTTTCTACAAAATGTTAATTTTAAAATTTCATGAATATTTTTTAAATTAATATTTCATATATTAACCATAAACTCTACTTTAAAAATTTTAAAAAATTTTAAAGGTGTTTTTGAAATTTTTAAAAAAATTTAAAAGTATTTAATGAAAATTTTGAAACCAAAAGTAAATATATTTTTTAAATAAAATTTCAACTATATTTTCTTAAAATTATATTTTATTTTTTATGGGTATGGTTGATATTAGTGTTGGATTTAATGGAGGAATAATAAATCTATTTTGTAATTTCAATTTAACCCATAAACTTCTCATTTCATCTCTCCTTTAATTACTTAATTAATTAATTAATTTCAGTTTGGTCTGTGTTTTGTCTTTATACGAGTTTTGTTTTCCCTTCAAAATCAACGGTCTGGATCTTGTAAAGAAACTGATCACCAGACAGTTGATAAAAATTTGGATCTGTTTCAGCCCTATGATCTTCATTCTTTCATCAAAATCAACGGTTGGATCTTATAAAGAAACTGATCACCAGACGTGACAAAAACTTGGATCTGTTTCAGCCCTATGATCTTCATTCTTTCATCAAAATCAACCGTTGGATCTTGTAAAGAAACTGATCACCAGACAGTGACAAAAACTTGGATCTGTTTCAGCCCTATGATCTTCATTCTTTCGTGATAACTCTGTAATTTGTGTAAATTTGATTTAGGATATAAATTTAGTTATAAAATATATTTTATATACCATCAATTTATTATTATTATTTTTTTTAATAATTGGTTGGTAATATATTTTTATCATAGGTTTAAACTGATTTTTTCTTTTTAGAATTAATTGATAGTATATTTTATCTTATTTTCAAGATTTTGTTAGCGGTATATATATGGTAGATTTTATCTTATTTTCATAATTTAGTTAGTAATATATTTTATTTTATTTTTAGAAATTAGTTGATAACGTGTATCTATTTAAAGATTATGAACTCAAAGTCTTTACTAACCTCCGCTTTCTGTCCACATATCAACTACCCAATCAAAATCAATACATACTACCCTATCTTGACTTTTAAGACTATTTCAACGGTCATCGTCATTCTTACATGTAAGCTTTACCTTTACCTAAAAAATATAGGGGTAGTACTAAGTCGCCCACTATTGCGGTTAGTAATACAATCATAAAGATAACATGATTGGGACCTATCATTTAAAATCGTGACATGACCTTAGACTCTTTCCAATTACGGACATGATTAGATATGTAGTACTTCTCAATACACGACTCACGTATGTGCACATGGACTCATAAGGCAGGCTCGTATATGTACCCTTGAGTTTAACTTGGTCGGACAAAATGCATTACACGTCACTAGACGCCTTAGAAAAGGGAAAACTCACATGATATTATAACGAACATAAATATCGAAGCATGAGTGCACATGACATGTCCGTACTAGCATAACATAATCCTGAAGTACATGACATACATAAATGCATGACGAAAATATGAGTGTTATGGATATTCTTAATGGGTGAAGCATCAGTGGTTAGTGGTAGAATAGTACCCTGCCACGATACAGACTCGAGTTCTCAAAACTTGAGTTTCCCACAATATCATTCAATTCATAGATGCCATGAATAGCATTATCAAACTTTCTTTTTTAAAAAATCGACTACATGACTAAAATATGAGTATGTTGTGGATATGTCTAATGGTTGAAGCACTAGTGGTCTAGCGGTAGAATAGTACCTTGCCACAATACAAACCCGGGTTTGATTTTTGGCGGGTGCATCTTCTAAAGTGAAGAATATCACTACCGAACTTTCTTTTTTAAAAATCGGCTGCATGACTAAAATACGAGTATGTTATGAACATGTCTAATGGTTGAAGCACCAGTGGTCTAGTGGTAGAATAGTATCCTGCCACGGTACAGACCCGGGTTTGATTCCCGGCTGGTGCATGACTAAAATACGAGTATGTTATGGATATGTCTTATGGTTGAAGCACCAGTGGTTTAATGGTAGAATAGTACCCTGCCACGGTACAGACCTGGGTTCGATTCTCGGCTGTGGTGCATCCTCTAATAAAGTGTGAAGATTAGCAATAATGAAATCTAGGGCACAATCCTGAAATCTAGGGCACAATCCAAACTTGTGGCTAAGGCCCACTAGATTTGGAATGCAAGGTGACTAAAGTGAAGATTTGCAATGATTTAAATAGTAACTTAAGGCCCCTATCGACCTCAGTCATGTTTTTTTGCAAACTTGAGTAACGAACGTCGACTATCTCATTAAAGGCCGAATATCCATATATATCTTTATGGAAGAGAGTCGGCCCACGTTTAGCCATCCAGCGAATATGCCTGTTTTACCACTAGAGGACACATACCTCCTCCATATTCCTTAAATGGGCAAGATTCAAATACTGCATGCAAGAAGTATAATAGTTTACTTAACAACGACCTAGATCGTTGATTGATTTGTATGTGCAATGGAATTGGAGTGAATAGAGCATTACTCCAAAAAAAACCTTCCTTATTCCTTTCCACAACAGAATCATTAGCTGGCCAATCTTTGTTAGAATGTTTTCCTTATTCCTTTCCTTAAGCAAAGGAGACAAAGACCTCCCTAACAATTGAATAGCGTAGTTCCGTAGCCAAATCAGTATACTGACCGGGGGTGAGCCGATAGGTGAAGAGTCTGAAGAGGTGAGTTGTGTGCTGCTACGCAGCAAACAAGAATCCACCCAAGAATATGTTCATGTTGATTGAGCCCTGCCTATCCACGACTTTAAAACCACACTGAGCTAGTCCCGCGAAGAAATAGGTAGAGGTCTATTTTCCATTATTCTTTGTAGCAACGAACAAGCAAAAGAGACTACTATTAGCTCAAGGTTGGTTAGACCCACGAGCCTCCGTAAGAAAGGTTGAACCACTACTGTAGGAAAGCGAAACCACTGAGGACGAAGTCATTTCAGCTGATTATTATGCAATTCCCCACTAGTTCAATCATTGAATAAAATATCACTTAATTTATAGATGACACGAATAACACTATCGGACTTTCTTTTTTAAAAAATCGACTACATGACTAAAATACGAGTATGTTATGTATATGTCTAATGGTTGAAGCATTAGTGGTTTTTTAAAAATCGACTACATGACTAATATACAAGTATGTTTGGATTTAAGCACTCGTGGTCTAGTGGTAGAATAGTACCCTGCCATGATATAGACCTCAAATAAGTAACCTGAGTTTCCCACCCCACAATATCATTTAATTTATAGATGAATAACACTCTCGAACTTTCTTTGTTATGGATATGTCTAATGGTTGAAGCACCAGTGGTCTAGTGATAGAATAGTACTCTGCCACGATATAGACCTGGGTTCGATTTCCGACAGGTGCAAATATAGACCTGGGTTCGATTCCCGACAGGTGCATTTGCTGAAGCAAAGATTAGCAATGATTAAACTAAAATATGAGTATGTTATGAATATGTCTAATAGTTGAAGCACTCGGGTCTAGTGGTAGAATAGTGCCCTACCACAGTATAGACTCGGGTTTGATACTTGGCTGATGTATTTGCTCTTGAATTGAAGATTAGCAATGATTAAATTAAAATACAAGTTTGCCTATAATACATTTTCAATTCTTCTCAAGTAGACGTCATTTTGGCGAGCGGACATACGGCCTCGTGCATAGTTTTTGAGTATTTAATTGAGGCACCAAATTCAGTGAGTTTTCATATTTCATATCAAAACTCCGACTTCTGCGATTATGACCCAAATCCTCACCCGACCCTCTTTGAGCTTGTCTTCGACACTTGTGTCGCCTCATTCTCTTAAACCTTGTGCATGCCTCGACTTATCTTCAATGCACACTCTTGGTGTGTTGGATTATGCACCTTTCTTCTTGATCGCATCATGACACTTCTTAGTCTTGACTTGAACGTGACCAAATGAGCGTCACTTGAGGGTCGCTCATTGCCAGTCTTGCGTGTGGGTATCACAACCTACTTTTAGGGAGATTGTAACACTCTCCCCCACTTAACCTAGTCATCATTCTCGATAACTTTCTTGAAGGCACAATCGTATCGTCGATTGTGACATTTAAAAGTATTTTCATTAATTAAATTAAAAGTATATTACTTTTTCGTATAAGAAAATTTAAAGAGATCATAAATTAATTTTTAATAACTCTTTTATAATGTCCGGTAACTTCTTGAGAGTTATGTTCCATGACCTCCACGGTAGAAGAGTATTTAGACTGATGTGACGTAACTTAGTGAGCTACTGTTAGGGTTCGAAAATACGTTCACATATAACATATATCATGACTGATGTGACCTAAAATTCATGATTATCTTTTGTCTTTCCCCTGACTCACTCAAATAAGGATCAAGATCAGTGAAAGAGTTTACAGTTCGAGAATATTTCTCTACACACGGTCGAGGCATATGCACGTGCACTCATTAGGTAGAGTGGGTTCACTAGGTAGATTCATTAATGTATCTTCTTCTAACCATGTGTTACTACTGAGGTTGGATCTATCATCTAAAGTCCATAGCAAATCTGTCATCCCTTGGGTGACACTTCATCGAGAATGTCGAACACTCCATAACTCATAAATGACATAATGCCTATTGCACTCCTTAAAATTAATAACTTGGATTCAGTATCTGAAGACTCCAACCAAAGCCTTATAGCCGCAATCTCCTACTCATCCCCAAGGTTGGTGAATCTTGCCTTTCGAAATGCTAACTTGTCCAAAACTCCCTTGAAGTAACTCTGTTCGTAGGACGCTTAATTCCTCTGAGTGGTCACCATTGCCTGAGTAAGCTTTTATGTCTGGGCCTACAACGTGATCTACACGGAGGCGTGTACTAATCTGTCTAGGCCGTCTATGTGATCAAAACAAAGACAGACTAGACTTCCAAAGTTATGGTCATGGGAAGCTCGATTATAAGTACCTACTCTGGTATTAGACCGTAAGGTATTTTGTACCCAAGCTTATGGGTAGGGCATCTCATGTTGCCTTTTTGGCCCTTAATTGATGTTTTGATGATAACAAACCTACCTTTAATTATTAACAATTATTAGTATTTTGAACGGGCCACATTATAAAGTTGGGAATAACTATTCCAACGCCTTTTCAATTACTCAAATTAGAGCTAAAATGAAGAAGTTACAATCGAAAGAAAATACTCGACGTGATAATTTGGCGGTTGAATTAACATAATGGACACATCAAAGTACGAATTTTATAATTTTGGAAAAAAAAATTCAGGGTAGAATTTTTAATTACGATTAAGAAATGAAAATTAATTATATATAATATATCATTTGAGTTAAAAAAAAAAAAAAAGAAAAATTTGTTATCACATTATTTTTTTATATTATATTATTAGATTTTAAAAATTAATTAGAGCCTCCTATTTATTATTATTATATTATTATATTTATAATAAATTTTAAAATTTGATTGGATGATTATTTACCTGAATTTTTATTATCTTTATATTATTATATTTATAATAAATTTTGGATTTTAATTTTAACCAAGGTTCACATTAGTTTTTATTATTTTTATAGTATATTATTATATTTAAAAAATAATAATAATATGGGCTATTATTATTATTATTTATTTTTAATTTCTATTTTAGGGTCTATTTAATATCTACCTTTTGCCACTATCTCTGATTAAACTCATTTTTCTCTGATTAAACTCATCTACCTCTCCATATTTTTAAAAGCACACCTTACATAATTCATTCTGATTCTCTTTCGAGAAAATAGTTGTGAGTGTTTAAATTGTAAATCTATTTCTTAAAGTTGTGGTGTTTTCCTAAAAAAAATTCCAATACTTATAATGGTTTGATCATGAGCGGTGGAAATGATTAAATTTGATAAAGCAATGGAGTTGTTGGGCTCTAATCTGAAGAAAGAAAGAGTCATTATTTATCCCAATTGCACTTGAGAAGTTGAGTCGGTTCGAGTTTGACCGAACCACATCAAACTATGGTGTTATATTTTCTAACCCTTTCCTATTGAATTTCAAAATGATTATTGTGGAGTAGGTCGAGTTTTTCATAAGAACTGTTTGGTTGTATTAATTATCATCCTCTACTCAAGTTTCATAATTACAAAAATTAAGTAAGCCTAAATACTTCTATGATTAAAACCTATTCACCTCCTTACATCCCATATGGATGCAAAAGTTGTTCTTCTAGACTTTTTTTATATAAATTTCATTATTAGAGCTTATGACAAACAGACAAACTTCTATTTTCGTATGGGTCTAGACCAACTATAAACTATTTCTACTAAAGGTTGTTCCACTGTACTACACTTTTTAATATCTTATGTTTCAGTCTAACCAAGGCTCATACTTATAAAATTTTGTATCAAGATACTATACAAGAAACCTCTTTTAAAATTTGGTTAACGAGAACTAGGGGTGTACATAGTCTAGGTTGGGTTGGGTTAGGTTGAGTTGGGGGATTTTTTTGACCCAACCAAAAAGTTCGGGTTGGTTGGATTGGTAACTCTACCCAACCCAAACTTTTCACAACCCAACCCAACCCAACCCTCTATTCTCGATTCTGGTTGGGTTGGTTGCAGATTGGGTTGTCAAAAAAAAAATTTTAAGTTTTATTTATTCACCCTTTATAATTAATCGGATACAATCTTAGATAAAAATATATTAAAAAGTTCACAAACAAACACAAATCAATCTATAATTATTCAAAAGAAAAATAATAAATTCAAAAAAAAAATAAGGAGCGAAAATGGTAACATATTAACATAGTTCAACATTGTCATGAAACTAAAAACAACCATCGGATTGATTAGATGGGTAACCCAACCCAACCAAAAACTTTTTCACAACTCAATCCAACCCAATCCTTTATTCACAACCCAAAAGGATTGGGTACTTGGGTTGTCAAAACTTTTTATAATTATTCTGATACAATCTTGTATAAAAATATATTAAAAGTTCACAAACAAACTCAAATCAATCTATAATTGTTCACATAAAAGAAACAAATTCAATAAAAAATAATTGGCTAAAATAGTAACATATTAAACATAGTTTAACATTATCATGAAACTAAAGACAACTAGATACAACATTTCTTGAGAATTGGTTAAAGACTCGGGCGTGAATGCCTCTAAACGAGTCTTAGTAGCACTCTGGCAAACCCTTTAATATGGAAGGATTCTTCATATATTTTTATATTTTTATTTGGCTCGGGTCAACTCGAAGGTCTTACCCACAAACCTGAAACCGAACCGATTCCGTTCGGGTTTAGAAAAATGAACCCAATCCTACCCGAAATGCTAATCCAACTCAACCCAACCCTTATAGTTCGGGTTGGGATGGTCCGGGTTATCGGGTTGAATGTACACCCCTAATGAGAACTATGTAAACCGTAAACTATGAGGCATGAGTAAATTTAAAGGCATCACAATAACACATGATCATGCTTGAACTTGAATGAAAATCTTTGTCGAAATGAAAATATAGAATAGTTGTTTGAAATTTAAATATGGTCGATGAGGATAAGACATATCTTATGGACGTCCACACATTAATTACTTTATAATATATGATATAACCTTATATTCTTTCAAAAAATAAAGTATTATTAAAATGAAAATGTTTAACTAATTACATCCTTAAAGCATAATTAATTATAATGTCTGGGCCCATAATCAGTGGCATTTATGTAAATAGTTACGAATTTTCTTTCACATCCATCACTTCCCTTCATCTTTACTCCTCCAGCGGTTACAACTTACAGGCGACATTCCTCCGTCGCCTTCCACCGTTTTTACAGCCTTGCATCTCCGCCGCCGCGACCGCCGCCGTTGTTGGAGTTCTCTACGCCCTTATCAACTTCTCGAACTATTTTAGCATTTAGGTTCAAAAAATCGTAAAAGCTCAAATGACGGAACCTAGATTCGAAGTAGTATTCCTGTGTTCGATTATACTTTTCGGTTCATTTTTGGTGGTGGAATCCGGCATTGGAGTGAACTGGGGCACGATTTCGTTCCACAAGCTGAAGCCATCCACCGTGGTTGATCTCTTGAAACGCAACAGGATTGAGAAAGTGAAACTGTTTGAGGCAGACCCGAGTGTGCTGAAGGCTTTAATGGGGACTGGGATCCAAGTCATAGTTGGAATCCCTAACGAGATGCTAGCTTCTTTGAGCTCGTCTTCGCTTGCCTCGGATCTATGGGTTCGTCAGAATGTGTCTTCGTATGTTGTTAAAGGGGGCGTCGATATCAGGTGCGTTGTTGGTTAATTATTCCGTTTCTTGTGGAGCTCTCTAGTTTGGAGTTTGATTACTATGTTTTCTGCAAATTTGTGGTGTGGTTCTTGTTGTTTGCGAGGGTTTTGTTAGTTCTGCTGAAGGTAGTGATTGAAGATGAAAATAAGCATATAGTTTGGAGGACTTTCTGCTTCAACAAGGCTTTAGTTGAGTAACAGCATTGTTTGCCCATTCTTTTTTCATTCGTTGGTACTGTATTAAAGGTTCTCTGTTGATTTACTTATTGGGATAGGTACACTGTATATTATGGTACAATATTCTTCCTGATGGGCATTAGGTTTTCTTATTAAAGATAAATAGAATGGTGCATTTTGTGGGTGATTCATCTCTGAATCTGATGGGTAGCACTATTTGTGTGTACTTAAATGGTAGGTCGTTGGTTGTTGCTGTTATTGTCAATAATAACCCAAACTCATTACTAGTAGATATTGTCCTCTCTGAATTTTCACTTTTCTACTTCTCTAAAATGCGAGATTTCCACACCCTTATAAAGAGTGTTTTCTTCCCTTCCCTAGTCAATGTGGGATACTATCCCTTCCCTTTAGGAGCCAGCATCCTCACTAGAGGTCAAGAACAAGAAAATCCGAGGGGTTGATCCTAGGATCTATATGGAAGGACAGTTTTGTTGATGTATTCCTCTTGAGAATGAAGAAGAAGGTACTTGTTCCCTTCTCCCATCGATGTGGGGTCTCACAATCTACCCCCTTCGACGCCCAGTGTCCTCGTTGACACTCGTTCCCTTCTCCAATCGATGTGGGATCTTACAATCCACCTCCTTTGAGGCCAGCGTCTTGTTGGCACTCGTTCCCTTTTCCAATCGATGTGGGATCTCACAATCTACCCCCTTTAGGGCTAGCATCCTCGCTGACACTTGTTCCCTTCTCCAATCGATGTGGGATCTCATAGTCCACCCCCTTCGAGATTCAGCATCCTCGCTGACACACCGCCTCGTGTCCACCCCCTAAGGATGTGGAAACCCGAATCATGGGAAAGCTCTCCCTAGCAGACACATTTTAAAAACCTTGAGGAAAAACCCGAATGGGAATGCATAAAGTAGACAATATCTATTAGCGATGGACTTGGACTTAATCTGATGCAGTGTCCCCCACACTTGCATATTCCGTTTAGTCTTTCCTTGAATCTTGATTACCAGGCCTCTGAAAATTTGAAGTTGGTAGTTTCTTTCTATAAGTGGTAGCGATAGAGGTATGCTACAAGAATTAAGAAGTTGCATTTTAATTCAAGAGAAGGAAGAAGTCTAAAAATGAATGTCAGTGTCACCTGATGCTTCATACTCATATTTGGAGTCAGTAACAATAAAATAAATGAAGAATATTTTTGGAACCCATGGATACTCATAACTTACTGTTATTCTCGTTTTTCCATCTCTAGTATGTGTATCAATTTTCCCAATGAGACCCAAATGCACTTGGAGAAATGGTTCAAGATTTCTTACTTTTACTGCACACTTTATGGTTCAGGTATGTTGCAGTAGGAAATGAGCCATTTCTCACCAGTTACAATGGAGAGTATCAGTCATACATCATGCCTGCTTTGCTCAATTTACAACAATCTTTAGCGAAAGCAAATCTTGCAAGCTATGTGAAGTTAGTTGTCCCTTGCAATGCTGATGCATACGAGTCTTCGCTTCCTTCACAGGGAGCGTTCAGGCCCGAATTGACTCAAATTATGACTCAACTCGTTTCGTTTCTCAACTCAAATGGCTCCCCATTTGTTGTGAATATCTATCCATTTTTGAGCCTCTATGCGAATTCTGACTTCCCACAAGACTACGCGTTTTTTGAAGGGACTACCCATGCTGTCACAGATGGAAGTAATGTTTACTATAATGCATTTGATGGAAACTATGACACTTTGGTATCAGCTCTCACTAAAATTGGGTATGGACAGATGCCAATTGTTATAGGGGAGGTGGGTTGGCCCACGGATGGAGCCATGGGTGCGAATCTCACAGCTGCTAGGGTCTTCAACCAAGGCCTGGTTAATCATGTCTTAGGCAACAAAGGAACCCCTTTGAGGCCAGGTGTGCCTCCTGTGGACGTCTATCTTTTCAGCCTGCTTGATGAAGGGGCAAAGAGTGTGCTTCCAGGGAATTTTGAGAGGCATTGGGGTCTTTTTTCTTTTGATGGCCAAGCTAAATATCCTCTAAACCTTGGTTTAGGCAATAAGGTACTGAAAAATGCAAAAAATGTGGAGTATCTTCCTTCTAGATGGTGCATTGCAAATCCGTTCAGGGATTTAACCGATGTGACGAATCACATAAAGGTAGCATGTAGCATTGCAGATTGCTCGATGCTCGACTATGGTGGATCGTGCAATGGTATTGGTGCGAAGGGGAATATCTCATATGCATTTAACAGCTACTATCAGCTACAAATGCAGAACAAGAATAGCTGTGAGTTTGATGGCCTTGGCATGATCACGTTCCTAGATCCCTCCATTGGCGAGTGTAGGTTCCTTGTTGGCGTCACTGATAATCGTTCACTCAGTTCTCGACCCACGGCGCTCGCCTGGGTATCGGTAGTATGGTTTTTCTGGACTCTGGTACTTTGAAAACTGGCTGAGAGAGTTTTCCAGGGTTGTCCATTGAATCTTTAAGGTATAGTTGGGGTTATAGATAGTAAACAATAGGCATTAGTGTTATAATGTAAGCATATTAGAGGAAATTATTGAAGGTTAAGTATTCATTTGATTGTGTTCTAGAACAGAAAGTTGACATGCGAGCATAAATGTATTATTTATTCAATTTGATTTTGTTCATCATGTATCTTCATCTACTTATCTCGAATGGGGAGGGAATTATCCACTAGACAGAGAATGAGGGATCGAGTGCAGAATATTATTTCTCCATTAGATAAATAAGGTGGAGGATGAGATTATATTCTCCGCCCTCGTCCATGCCTAAATCCTCGTCCCTGCTTGGTTTCATATATATTTTTTCAACATATATCAATATATATATCATAAAAAATAAGTGAGCTAATTTTAGATTTTTTTTTTAATTACTAAAGAGTATGTTATAATATTAGAATTTTTTCGAAAACTTTTAAAAATTGTTAAAAGACTGTGTAGGTCTCCACTTGGTCTTCTTGTTTTGTGAGAAGGTTTGCCATAACCTTCTCTTTATTGAGCATCAACGTCTCCTCGTCAACCATCAGTTTGGGCTCTTGATCATGTGTGAGTGTGAGTTTTGTTTCCTCATCGCGCTTCTTCTTGCAGCACTCTACCACATAGTGCTTGTCTTTCTATAAAAGTAACACTTTATCATACTCTTGTCCTTTCAAGGGTTGACATTGTCACGATCTCCTCTGCCACCACGTCCATAGCCACAGCCACAACCTTAACTTTCCCTGTTGTGGTTGTCATGTCCATTCATATTTGAAAAGGAAGAATCAGTTGCATCTTTCCTTTTCGTCCATGCAGGCCACTTCTCATGTGTCAGTAAGAGATGTTTCTCCTTCTCTTTATCATCATAGCCACGAAGACGACCAACGACCTCAATCAACATGTTATTATGGTTGTTGTACTACTCAACAGAGGTAACAATCTGCATGAAGGAACTTCTTGACGACAGAAATCTCCTTCACCTTATCGCGTAAAGAATGGATGTTACTGACGATCATCGTCAACTTCATGGAAAAGTTGTCTATTGACTTATCGTTCTTTATGCAAATAGCCTATAAATCATTCTTCAAGGTTAACACCTTTGCTTCCTTGACACGTTCCACAGCTACATGCATTGTTTGCCGTATCTCCCATGCTACCTTTGCCAAGTCATTCTCTGCCAACATGAGAAGGCCATCCTCCGAGACTGCTTGGCAGATGGCGGTAAGAGTCATCCTATTCTTACGCTCCTCAACATTACCATGAATGATGACATCTCACGCACCTTGTGCATGTAACTAGTACTGGAGTGTTACACTCCTCTCCTTTTCGCTCTTTATTGTCGTCATATCTCCTCTGACGACATTTGTTTCAACATCCTAGCTCTAATACCAATCGTTAGTTTTGACGCACGATCAAAATATACCGAAACAAATAAATAAAACAGAAAAAACAATTTTCGAGGTCATTTCACTCACATGGTCATATAGTCATATAGAGGATAGTTTCTTCACTCACATGGTCATATAGTCATATAGAGGATAGTTTCTTTACTCGCATGGTCATTTCACTAAAATGCTTCCTACCAACTTCTCTTTGTACTTTTTTTCAAGAATTAGATGGAAGTTCTTAAAGGGTGGAATACCTCCATGTAGGTCATTACAAACTTTGAGGGATAAGTCAAGTCAATCTCAAAAATAGGATAGAACGTCGACTAAGGCCAATCAAGTAAGTGGCCTTACTATTGGCTCGATTGGAAGACTTGCCATATGTATGACAACACATGCCCAGTGACCCTTGCACGTGTCATTTATACTTTATGTATTATCATTTATACTTTATGTATTCTCATGGATTAGAGCCCTTTTGGTTTAGCAACCCTGATCCTTTATTTTCGATGGCTTCTAATCCTCTATTCATCTTCTTATCCACCACCACTGGCTTTGACACCGCATGGGCAGTCTCCATGGCTGCCGCAAGCGGAACCGATTGATTACTCTTCGGCTCCACCCTTTTGGCCTCCAAATCATCCTTCGCAGGCTCATCCTTTGCCATAGTCTGTACATACAACCCTACCTTCTCCAACACAATCGGTTTTCCCTTAGTCAACATAGCCTCTATCATTTTCTTCTCAATCAGTCCTTCATCCTTCATACACCCTTCATAGAAACCCTAACCTCAAGATTCTCATCAGCGTTCTCATCGGAAATGTATGGAATCTCAATAAGCCCATCGACCTTCTACAGAGATTTACCTTCGGAATCTGGGCGCCGCACTAGCCTCTTCTCCAACCAAATTGTCGCCGCCCTCCTCGCCAAAATCGACTTCTTCGCCCACTGTGGCGACTTTCTGGCTTCAACACCGTCTTCGTCCCTTACTTTGAGGGAGGTGGCTCCCTCTCTATCCTTGGAACTTCACCGCCTGCTATGGTGCCGACTACTTCTCCACTGGCTCCGCCTACTATTCCATCACTGACCTCCACTCCTGGCAATGGTGGTATTGTGAACAGAATTGTTGTCTATGGATCTATCATTGTGGCTCTTCACCCACTCTTGATGTTCTCTTTATTAGTAAATTAAAATATGTTCAAGATATTCTTACTTGTCCTCATTTACTCTATAGCAAACCAGTCCAGAAGGCGCAGATCCCACTCTACCTCCGCCCCTCTCTTTCTTTCTTAGTCTAAAATACACTCCAGAGTCGTGCAATCTCAATTTCTGCCTTCTTTTCCCTCTCTTGCTCTTACGGTCACCACATGCACCCTTCCTTCTTCACAGCCACCATTGAACCCTCTCTTTCCTTTTTCTCATAATAGAGTCATTGCCCTGATTCTTAAGCCTCTCCCTTGTGTCTATTGAATAAAAGTTATCGTCCTTAAATTTAGTTAAGTTGTTTTGACCTTTTAAATTTCTGAATTCACGCTAATGAAGAGTGTAAATTTGGCCGGCCATTTTTGGGTAATGGGCTAAGTTTTCGCCCACTCTTTATATTTTTGTAATTAGGTTTGTTATTTAAAGAATTTAATTGAATGAGAAATAAAAACACCGGGTCTTCAGCAAATTCTCTCCCTCCCTCTTTTTACTTTCCGCTATTATTTCTTCGAAGAAACTTAGTTTCTTCGGCCGTTTGTTTTTCGTCGACGTTTTTCCAGAAGTCAACAGCGTCTCTATAGCCTACAACCCATAATTGTTTCTCAACACCTGATTGTTGATGGTTCTCTCTTCTCTAATCCTACTCTCTATTGATCTCATGCTGGTGTCTTCTTTATCGACTTTCCCTTTGACCCGTCAATTTCTATTTTTCCAATTTCTTCCTTCTTCTTTACTCTCTCGTTTGGGGATTTTCCATTCTCTCTGTTTTTTTTGTTCTTTGGCGGCTTGACCAAGGCCCTTCCAATAGCCCTCTCTCTGATCTCTAATCTCCTTACTAGATGGTCTCCTCGAACCAGGTTGTTAACATGTTCACAAAAAGTGTTTCTCAACTTCTCTTTGAATTTTTCAAATCCAAGTTTCACGTTCGTTCAAATCAATGCTCAGCTTGCAAGGGGTGTTAAGATATTTAGTCTTGAATTATAGTTTACCCTTCTATCTCATATTTTCCCTTTTAATTTAGGCAAGTATTTTGTATCCATTTATTGCTCTTTCCATATCCTTTCTAATTTATTGCTCTTTCCATATCCTTTCTAATTTATTGCTCTTTCCACATCCTTTCTAATTTATTTGATTCTCTACATGGTTATAAATAGAGAACTTCCACACGCCCATGAAGTAGCTCAGGGAATAGAGCCGAAGGAGCAAAGGGAACAAACCAAGAGGGAGAGGAGGGAAGCAGACTGATAGGTTACACGAGGTTCAGGAGGTAAGATCAGGAAGCCTATGAAGTAGCTCAGGTCATGGAGGTTCTGGTTCCGAAGTTCAGTTCGTTCACTCTTATGAATAAGGAAAGGAGTATTTCTCTTTGACAGTTCAGGGAGAGTACTTTAGCGGCTTTACCTCCTTCTCAAATAGTTCAACCCGACCCAAGTTCAGTTCAATCAGTCAAAGGGTGTCGGTTTCTAGTGGTTTTAGCAAATATTCTTACCCTAAATGATGTTAATGATGATGAGTGCATGATAACTAATGCATGCATGTTACCTTGAGTGACATGTGAATGATGCGTAGGAATTGTGTCATAAGAATAATTTAAGACGAAAACTATAGGGATCTCATGCATATTGTGTTTATATAGTCAGGTTACTTTCCCATTTATGAAGATGAGTACAGATGCCTAAACTATGATGGTGATGATCATGATCATGTCTTGCATGATATTCGGGAGTTTGCTAACCTCCAAAAGTCTGGCTAAGGACAACTAGCCCAACTATGATGGGTCTAGGGGAGTGCGAACCACCTGAGGACTCACACTCGCACGTGTGGGTCGTATGTAAGGAAGTATTACACATTCAATTTTGTCCGGACTAGAAGCCACCTCCATGATGGTTTTAATGATAGGTTCTAATCATGAGTTGCATATGTTTTCATTCATTGACGCGCTAAGAGTGGAGTCATCTACTTAAAATACCAAAGTGATGTGCTTACGAAATATCATGTGCTACTTCTATCTATTGCAAGTAAGGGCAAGACACCCTTATATGACTGACGAAACCTTATATACTGACGACGGCACCACAAAGAAAAACAATGACATATGTATAGAATAGTGGTATTTAATTTCTTAGACTTTAAGTTTGTATAGAGTGTTTTTACTTTTAATATTATATTTGTGGAAGTGTTCCGATGAAATTTTAAATGTTTGTGGAAGTATTTAGGATGAAGTTTTAAATGTTTATTTATGCATAAGAAAGTATACTATGGCGATGGTAGTGACTTTAGGTTATCAAAAATCTAGATAAAATCTAGATTCCATACCATTTTAAATATGAATTATTTTTTTGATTTCAGGATAATTTGTCTTCTCGTCCATGAGAAAAGAAAAATATAGGCCACACAATTTAAACAAATGTGTTAGATTAAAAAAATTATATTCAATCATATTATTTAATAATGATGTAAATGTTTTGAAATATTTAACAAACTCCTACTTATCAAATGCTAAATTAAACATATGATCGATATCAACACAAAAGTATTTAAAATATTTAAACTAACAAAGGATCATTTCTCTTTTTTTTAAATAAATAAATAAATAAGTGAAGTCTTAGAAAAAAAGGGATACAATTTGACAAGTTCAGATGAAAATAAGCAGTTGGATTGATTATGTCACAGGCATGAAGAAATGTCAAAACTTATATCACATGCATGAACAAAGCTCAAACAACCTTGACCAAAGGGGAGTATATATGTTACCTAAAACGGACCCAAGTAAGTAGAGGCATAGAATAAATCGAAATGAAAAGCAATTCTTATAAACACGAGTAAATGTTTTCTTTCTTCCTTATTTTATACTTTGGACAATCTTTAAGGGATATGGTATGATACTAAAACGAGCAAACAACTTTTCTGAATGAGCTCATGACCGTCGTCTCATACAGGAAAAAAAGTGTCAATATTAACCCCTATGAAAAATGACTCGAAAAGGACCCCAAATGAAAGTGTTTAATTTTCGTATTTTAAGTAAACATATGTGTCAAATTCATCAAATTTGAGCCGGAAAGAAACTTAGTTTTTAAAAAGCTACTAATCCAAAGTCAACATAAATTAGTTGGTGAGCTAACAATTGAATCTCAGATGAATATCAAAGCAGAAAATTAGGGTCCTCAGCGTAATTCTCGGAAGAATATCAAAGCAGAAAATTAAAAGGATTCCAATACCAAATCGCTATGAATAAAGGTCGTCGAAACCTTATTCAGAGACAATAAAATAAAGTTGTAAATCAGAAGCTAGCAAGAAGATCTGCATACCATCCAAGCTTCCTAAGAATGATGAAGCCAAAGCCGGGGGGACAGGAAAGTAGGAGTAGCTCACTTCTGGCGCTTGTATATTTTACCCAAGAAAGACTTAAGAACAGCTTGAATTGATTTGCTGGGATGAGCTTCAATGGTGGCATTCAGTTCAGCGTAGCTCTGGCTCTCATACTCCGCAAATACACCCTGTCCAAAGGGAACTACAATAAGCAACTGAAAGAGGAGGGACTGAACTTTTCTTGGTTCCATCAACAATTAGACTTATGGAGTCTTAACTTCTCATATTCATTATTGTTACAAACTGAGCAAGGTTCTAGATCTATGAGGCCGTGTAGAACTAACCTCGATATTGAGCTCCTTGTAGAGAGCTTTTACTTTCGCAACATTTTCCGGGTCTGGTTTCCCATAAGCCTCCTGGAAAAACATAAAAATGAGCAACTGATTGCAAAACAGGAGAAAACAATGATGGATTTTAAAACATGGCATATTTACATGTAATAATTTCTTCTGTTCCTCGTTGCAAAGTTCCAGAGCTTTCACAACCAACCAAGAGCATTTGAAATCTTCTATGTCTGTTCCCACCTGACAACATACAAGTTGATGCGAGAACTTCATGAATATAAGATTCATCAGAGCTGCAAAAGGTGTGAAAAGTTTAACATGTAGAGGCACTCACCTTTCCTATGGTTTCAGGATCGCCGAAACAATCTAGATAATCATCCTGTTGAAACGATTACAACGCCACAGGACATGGATTAAAAGAAATAAAAGAAAAATAACCCACTGAGAAAAGAATTACAAGGCAAAGATGCATCACAAAGTTTGGAGGCTATGGAGCAAAATTAATTGTGGGCAACTCCTGAAGGGAAAAACTAAGATCCTTTGATTAAAAGTTGGGATTTAGAAGATATGGTTAAATAGACTTGGGGCTGTGTTTTAGAATCAAACGTCAGCTTGAACACCTCCTAAAAAGCTAAGACTGTGGTTCAGATAATATGAATGTAACTTCAAGCCTTAGCAACGAGAGAAAATCAAGATCATTAATCAACTATTCAAGCAAAAGTAATATACCTGAACTTGAAAATAGATACCCATCTGAACGAGTGTGTCCTTAACCACAGTATGATTCTCAAGATCTTCACCGGACATAACTAGTGCACAAGCGACCTGCGATCATAATAAAAATAGCACACGATCAATCAACTCTATCAAAAGCAATAGTGAGTATTATATTAGAGAAAGGATCTCCAGAATGATACTTCATACATTCTTTTAGTAACAAAAATGGATAATGCAAAGCCACCAAAAAGCTACTAAACGTTCAACCACTTCACACCCAATGCTTTCTTCAAGTAGAATAAGGAAAAGCTACTCACTGGTAGGTAAAAAGAATAATAGGCAGTCTTGTACTGTACAATGCGCCGATGACTGCAAGAATTAATATATGGAATATATAAGGGGGATGATTTATTCTTATTGTTTTGATTTGAAGTTTAAAAGACCAAATAAAGTTCATGGTTTACTTGGTTTTTTCACATATATGGTATGGCATATACCATTGTAACTTTTTGTGCCAGTCAAAAGGAAGCCAAAAAAGGGATTGAAAATTGAAACTTACAGTGACAATGCATATTTGGAAAGATCTTTTTCTCCTTCGATGGTGGTTATCAAATCAATCATTTGTCCTGATGCTGTTTGAAACTCAACCTATTTGAACATGAAAAACATGATTGTTAGCAGATCATGGTTGGAATAAATCCATGCTAGTCCTTGCCAAGAAATCACCTCGTTAAACAAATCAAGCAGATTAACGTAATATGGCTTCCCTTTGAAGTGATTTTTGAGCATTCTAGGAATATGATTTCGAAGTAGAACTCCATCGTTAACTGCAATCATCCCAACCTACCAAGATCAGGTTTAGACAGTTCAGTTGGATATTGCAATAACAATTAAAGATTGAAGAATGCTATATGTTGTTTCCTAGACACAAACCTTGGGCACTCTAAACCAACAAGGTTGACCACGTCGTGTGACAGAGTTGTCCATAATATCATCGAGAACAAGAAAATACGCTTGGAGCTGCAGAGATTTGAGAAAATTCATAAGGATATGGAAATCATCTTGCTTATCAATCCTCCAAGTAGGCTAATAAGATGAGTTTATTGCTATGTCTTACCCATTCAATACACCAACCAAGAACACTAGCAAGAAAGATTTCATCTTCAGTCAATTCCTTCCCTTCTTTCAATAATCTGTAGCTATCGATAACCGAAAGCCCTCGGTTAAGCTTTCCTGCAGGAAAAACCATTTTCAGTTAGGATTCAGCTTACTTACTCATCAAAATATCCATCAATAATCTGATATGCCCAATTATATGATCAACGAATGCAAGAATCTTTCGAGCTATTAAATCCCACCTCCAGGCACATTGTAATCCAGCATCTGTAAAGGACCAAGAGAACAGTAAACAATCAAAAGATAAACTAGAATCAATTGTTAAATGGAAACCACACAGATTGACGACACAAAGACGAGGTATACTGAAGCTGATTGGGTAGAATAATATATCAAATCTCATATGTTTAGGCCAACGCAGCAGGTGAAAGGGAATAACATTCAAGGGATTCAAATGATATCAATCTTGTATTTTCACCGATGCCAACGATATCTAGATCTAGGGACTCCTCTTTTCAGTTCCTTAACCGTGAAATCAAATCTATGTCCACCATCCCTGAAATACCTCCACAAGTTTCTAAGCCAGTTCTTAAAAGAGTTCAAAATTCCAGAAATTAAATAAATAGAATTCGCTTATTCAGATGAGTTGACTTATCGTAATCAAGAACAGAGCGAATCAGTGATATTAAAGGATTAAAGTGAAGAAGAAGATGAAAACTGAGGAAATGATTTTCATCTCGTCAAATTGACATCAGTCTCACACACTCATAATGCCATACAAATATGAACTAAGCTTCAGTATTAACATAAACAAAAAAACTCCACCAGAGCTTTAGCATTCAAAAAGAAGAGACAAGACAGAGATTTCAAGCACAAACTAAGTAGAAGAACAGAGCATGAAGAACTCAAAAGAAATGGAGAAGAATAAAAGACGTTACCCGCTCGATCCATTGGCGAGAAACATCCGTATACTCAAACGCAGGGTCCTGAAGAAGCTCAGCCTTCAGAACCGAGTAGACGTTGAGAAAGGTTGACTTGAGATCCGCCATAGAAGAGAACGCAAGAACGCACAGACACAGAGAGAAACAACAAAAACCTACAAGAATCAACAATGAATCGATCTAGCTTCAAAATTCAGCAACAAAGATGAAAAATCTCGGGAATGGAAATTCAACTGAGAGTCGAAATTCGCCTCTGGTTCGTTTTCTCAGACATTCAACTCTCCTCTCCTAAACTGCGGATTTGAACAAACCAAGTAAGACAGGCTTCTATCAGCTTCGGTTCACGAAAGGGCATTTTCGTAATTTCACTAATAATATAATATTTAGTGCTAGAAATCCAGTGGTGAGGGACAATGAGGGGGTCCCCTATTTGACACGTGGCGATGTATTAAGAAAAGGACCATCTGATGATGCTGTATAGAAGTGGGATCCACGTTTTACACGTTGACGGGGGAGTTTGTGGAACTGCCCGCACTGGATCGAAACTGGGAAATCACGTGCTATGTTAAGAACAGCCTGTTATGAACAATGCGGATCACGTGTTTCGGATTTCTTACGCGACCATGGGTTGTTAGAAACTAACTTCAAATAATTTCATAAATAAATAATAAAAATCCAACTGGCCATTTTTGTTTTTTTCTGTAACACTGTCATCAATTTTGTATTATTTGTATGATTTATTTAACGTATGGTTTCAAATGAAGCTTATTAAAGGTTGACATTTGTCATTTTATATAAGTTCAAGGTTGAATTAGATGCAGATTAAAAGTCGAGAATAAAATTTTTTAATTTAGGGCAAAAAATAAATCCTCTTTTTCATTTTTTTTTTATTTAAAAAATAACGAGTAGGATTTTTAGAGGTGTGTAAAAGTTGAATTGAATTGTCCGGTTATTTATTTTTTAATTATTTTTTTAAAAAAATCATATTTATCTATAATATATGTCACATTAATAAATAAAATTTCATAAACCTTAAATATCAGATATTCACATTGATTCTCGCTATTATCTATTATAAAAGGTTAAATTACTATTATTTATAAAGAGTGGTTTATTCTCCTCCCAACTAATGTGGGACATCACAATCCAATCCACCCCATTTAGGGCTAAGCGTTGGCACTCGTTCCTTCCCAACCAACGTGGGACATCACAATCCACCTCTCTTCAACACTCAGCGCTCATTCCTTTCTCCAATCGATTGGCACACCGACTCGTGTCTACCCCCTTTAGGGGACAGGGAGAAGAGTGGGACATCACAATCCACCTCTCTTCAACACTCAGCGCTCATTCCTTTCTCCAATCGATTGGCACACCGACTCGTGTCTACCCCCTTTAGGGGACAGGGAGAAGACTGGCACATTGTCTGATGTTTGGCTCTGATACCATTTCTAATGGCCCAGATCCACCGCTAGCAGATATTGTCCTCTTTAAGCTTTCCCTCAAGGCTTTAAAATGCATCTACTAGGGGAAGGTTTCCACCCACTTATAAATGGTGGTTTGTTCTCCTCCCCAACCAATGTGGGACATCACATCGAAAGTATAGTTAGTTAGAATTTCAAAAACTATTTAAAAAAAGTACCGTTAAAAAGTTAAAGAGATAATTTATAAGATATGGAAAGATTATATTGGTCCATATATTAACCATAAAAAAAAATCAATTTTTATTTACAAAATTAAAAATATTAATGCTAATTTTAAAATGTCATTAATTTATTTAATCTCTTTTTATAAAGGTAAAAGGTATTAATAAAAAGAAATTAAGTTAAAAAGGGTATTTTAAAAATAAAGATTGTTTTAATTTAGGAGCATCATTAATTTAGTCTTATAAAAATAATTTTAAAAATATAATAAAGTTGGTTGGATATAAACTTTAATTGAAAAAAAACAAATCAAATCCAACCCACGTTTATAATAAATGTATTATTTTATAACAAGAAATTTAAATAAAATGTTTATAGAAAATTAATATTTTAAAACAATTAATTAATTAATGGTTGAATAAGATGATATTTAATTAATTACTAGTCGACAACTTCGTTGGTTAATCATCATTACATAAAAATTATAGTACACTTTAGGTTAATTAGTTTTTTTTTTTAATGTTAGGTAAAATAATATTTTTTTTTAACACAATAAATATGTACTCTAAATAACAATTTTTTTAAATTTAGAATTTAAATAGAGAAAATTAAATTTATTATTTTATTTTTTTAATACTTCCAAAAATTGGTCATACACTATCTTTAAATAAATCAATAAAAAAGAAATTGTGATCAACGAGGAAATATTATAATCGTTTTATTTATTTTTATTTTTTTCTTTTGACGAATTCAACATTTATTTTTTAAATGCAACATTTCAACGTGATCAATTGCGGTGAAGAAGAAATTATTTTAAAATAAAAATTTAATAAAGTTGTTAATTTAAATATAATTTAATAAATAAGATATAATTATTATTTTAAATTTAAATAGTTGAATTCCATGTCCCATAACTATTGAATTAAAAAATTAAATAAAGTTGTTTTTATTATTATATAAATTATAGAAATATATTTATGTGTTATATTTTATAAAAACAAATATCCTCGTAAAGGTCCATTTACAGGTCATGGCCAAAAATATCCATCAATCTCGTCTATCTGTTACACCCCTCTTTAAGTGCTTTTCGTGTAACATGAAAATTATTATTATTATTATTATTATTATTATTCAACCAATTGGGATAAGAATTAACTTATTTTAATAGATAATTACGGGTTGAAACTTAAATCTAAAAAACACTAATAACACAAAATTAAAAATTTAGAAATATATATTAGACATTCATTTAAATATTTATAAACTAAAGCTGTAATTTAACATTTATATAAATATAATTTGTTCCCTCTCCAATTGATGTGGGGATCTCACAATCTACATTATAGGGGCTCAACGTCTTCTTGGCACTCATTCCCCACTCCAATCGTTGTAATCCACATTGTAGGGGCCGAATGTCTTCGTGACACTTGTTCCCCCTCTCCAACCAATGTGGGATCACTCACAATCCACATTATAGAGGCCTAGCGTCTTTGCTAGCACTCGTTCTTCTCTCCAATCGATGTGAGATATCATAATCCACTCCCCTTCGGGCCCCAGCATCCTTGTTGGCACTTGTTCTTCTTTCAAATCAATGTGAGATCTCACAATCCACGCCCAAAACCTCATCGGGGCTCAACGTCTTTGTTGACACTCGTTCCTCTCTCCAATTGATGTGGGATCTCACAATTCATTCCCCTTTGGGGCCCAATAGTCCTCGTTGACACACCGCTCAGTGTCCATCTCCTTTGGGGCTCAGTGTCCTCACTGGCACACCGTCCAATGTCTGACTTTGATACCATTTGTAATAGCCCAAGCCCACTACTAGTAGGTATTATCCTATTTGGATTTTCCCTCTTGAGCTTCCCGATTTTAAAACACACCTATTAGGGAGAGATTTCCACACCCTTATAAAAAATGATTTGTTACCCTGTCCAATCAATGTGGGATCTCACACTTATCGTAAGTTTTATTGATACGACCAATTTTGTAATTTTTACGAATGATTTTATCCAAAATTTTCATGTAGAGATTAAACCACGAAATATTTAATCTCTCTTTTTTTTTTTTTAAATCCTTTAATTAAAAATATTAATACTTTAATGGATGATGATATGCAACTTGACTTTAATTCTCGATGAGCCATGAACTTCTCGTGGAGGCTGTCCTTTACTCATGAGTCAAAATGACTTTTTTTTTTTTTTTTTTTTTTTTTTTTTTTTTTTTTTTTTTTTTTTTTTTTTTTTTTTTTTTTTTTTTTTTTTT
>NW_019268560.1:387800-413895 GCF_002738365.1 Cucurbita moschata | reverse complement strand
TTTTTTTTTTTTTTTTTTTTTTTTTTTTTTTTTTTTTTTTTTTTTTTTTTTTTTTTTTTTTTTTTTTTTTTGTAGCGGAATCAAATGTGTCTACCATTTTGGAGGCTTGTCCAAATAGAAAAATTTCACAAAATAAAATTCACTGCCATTCAATATATATTTATCCAATTTCAAATATATTTTATTTAATATTATATGAACAACCACAAATTTTTTTAAAAAAAAAATTCAGCAACCAGGAAACGCGAGAAATTCTCACGTCCTCAACCAGGACCACTTGCCCCTTAAACCACACACACGCCACAGGCACCTGCAAGGAGAACTCCAAGAGAGAAAATGAGAGGGAAACGTGAGGTCGAGAGAGAAACCGATAACATTCCGACAAGGCCAAACCCACGCACTAGACGCCTAGAACGACCACCCACACCACGAAAGACATCACCGACGAATGCACATACACATGAGGTACATTTCACATTTTATCTGTTAAATGTAGAATATATCATATTTGTACATAGTAAGATAATCTATATTATTTTACTTGTTTGTTACCATCAATCAAGAGAATCTATGATTTCATGGTTGGTTACCAAATCTATAATTTCATGGTTTGTTACAATGTAATCCTCATTATACATATATAAATATATGAGATCGTGACCCATATAGGTCACGTGCCATTCAACCTAACTGTTGGTGACAACAAAGAAATTTGGTAGAATTTTTTGAGAGAGGAGAACTTTGAAAACTATGAAATGCTGGTTTGATTTTTATATGTCTTCCACCAATATGTATGTGTGTGTGTGTATATATATATATGTAATTTGGGACATTCTCCATTATCATTCATTATCCAAAAATCATGCACCTATTTAATTAGGAACTAGTGAATCTATTCATACATGTATCTACTAGTGACCCTCCATCTTCTTGATATACATCTTGGATTCTGCACATCCCCATTTTTCTTCTAAGTTTCTCGAACAATGGTTGTTTCAAGTGTTTTGTGAATAGGTCTACAATTTGTTCATCACTTTAGTAAAAAAATTGAGTTCAATAAAGCCTTCTTTACACAAATCACGCAAGAAATGAAATCGAACATCGATGTGCTTACTCCTTCCATGCAACACAGGATTTTTAGACAACTTAATAGTTGACATATTATCACAATATATAACCGTCGTATCTGGTTGCTTCTGATTAAGAATTTCAAGCATTTTTCTTAACCAAATTGCTTGGCACGAGCATGCTGCTGCTGCCACAAATTCTGCTTCTGTAGTTGAGAGTGTTACAATAGGTTGCTTCTTTGAAGACCAGCAAATAACTCCTGAACTCATCATGAAAATACTTCCTGAAGTACTTTTACGGTCATCTAAATCACTTGCATAGTCACTATCTGTATAGCCAATCATCTTCGAATCATCTCCTTTCTTGTAGAATACCCCCAAATCAAAAGTTCCTCTCACATAACGAAATATCCTTCTTGCTGCATTGAGATGTTTTTCTGTTGGATGCTCCATGTAACGACTTATCATACTAACCGCATACATGATGTCTGGTCTTGTTGAAGTTAAGTACATCAAACTTCCCACAATTTGTTTGAAGTACCTATTATCAACCTCTCGCCCTTCAATATCCTTGTGCAACTTCAAACCCAATTCTGATGGAGTTCCAAATGTGCACTCATCCATTTTAAATCTTTTAAGTAATTCTTGAGCATATTTCTTCTGACAGATAAAGTTACCCGCGGGAGTTTGAGTAACTTCTACTCCAAGAAAATATCTCATCAAACCAAGATCTGTCATTTCAAATTCCTTCATCATGCTCTTCTTAAAAAGTTTAAACATTTCTTTGTTATTGCTCGTAAATATTAAATCATCAACATATAAGCAAATAATGAGAATGTTACCTCCATTTTCAATTTTCACGTACAACGTATGTTCGTACGGGCATTTAGTGAATCCCATCTTTTCAAAATGAGAAACAATGTGACTATACCATGCTCTCGAAGCTTGTTTCAAACCATACAAAACTTTCTTCAACCTGTACACTTTTTCCTCTTTACCTTTTTGAATAAAACCTTCTAGTTGCTTCACATATACCTCTTCTTGAAGCTCTCCATGTAAGAAGGTTGATTTCACATCAAGTTGATAAATTGACCATGATTTCTGTGCTGCAATTGAAATTATAAGCCTTATAGTATCTTGACGTGCCACTTGTGCAAATATCTCCTTATAATCAACTCCATACTTCTGTTTGTATCCTTTTGCAACTAATCATGCCTTGTACTTATCCACCTCACCATATTCATTCAACTTGGTTTTGAAAACCCATTTTACTCCAATTGTTTTCTGCCCTTTAGGAAGATCAGTGAGCTCCCAAGTCTTATTCTTCTCTAAATTTGATTTCACTGTCCATGGATTCCTTCCATTTCTTCTCCTTTACTGCTTCTTCATAGACAATTGAATCACTATCCATAAAGAATGTAAAATAAGCACTATCACTTGCGTCATAGTCCATCTCATAATCAACCATCCAATTTGGTCTCTTTCTTGTTCTTGGATTTCTTTGATTGTGATCCTGATCTTCTTCTACTGGTTCTTCTTGTTGAGCTTGTGATGAGCTCTCTCTATGCTCATAGTGAGGCTGAATAGGGGCTTCAGCTTGTTCTTCTTCAAGATCTACAGGAATCTGCTAATTCATAGTGATCTTTTCTTCCCATGTCAAAGTCTTCTTTTCATCAAAGATTACATCACGACTTACCACCACCTTCTTTGTCAAAGGATCATAGAGCTTGTATGCCTTAGAAGTTTCGCTTACTCCAAGGAACACACACTTCAAACTCTTGTCCTCAAGTTTCTTCCTTTTCTCATCAGGAACATGTTCATATGCTATGCACCAAAAGATTCTAAAGTGGTCTACTGCAGGCTTCCTTCCGCTCCATGCTTCTTGTGGAGTCATATCTCTAATAGAGCAAGTAGGGTTTCGGTTGAGAATGTGAACAGACCACACAACAGCTTCTGGTCAAAATTCCTTCAAAACTCCTCCTTTATTTAGCAAACTTCGAACCATGTTGAGAATGATCCTATTCTTCCTTTCGGCCACACCATTTTGTTGGGGTGTATATGCTGCTGTCAACTGCCTCCTTATGTCATTTTCTTCACAAAATTTCGTAAACTCGTTAGAACAAAACTCTCCACCTCTGTCGGTTCTTAAAGCCTTCACTCTTCTTCTAGTTTCAGTCTTCAAAGTAGCATAAAATTTCTTGAAGGAATCAAAGACTTCTGATTTTGCATGCAAGAAATAAATCCATGTTTTTCTACTAAGGTCATCGATGAGAGTCCTGAAATATTTCTTCTTACCATTTGATGTTGGAGAGATCGGACCACATATGTCTGAATGAGTCAACTCCAAAATTGCTTGAGCTCTATTTAATTTTTCGGATGGAAAAGAATTTCTTTCATGTTTTGCTACTACACAACACTTGCAAATTTCTGTTGGAGGAGTAATGTCTGGTAACCCAGTCACCATCTTCTTTGAAGACAACGTCTTTAATCGTTTGAAGTGTACATGACCATACCTAAAATGCCAAAGCCAGTTGGTATCTTCTTTCTTCACCATCAAACTTCTGGCAACGATATTTACGACAACGGATATAGATGGTTGGTGGTCATCTTCATCTTAGCAATTGATCCTCTTTTGGAGTCATAAATCTCACATTCATCATTTTGGAATGTGATCACATACCCCTTCTCTTGTAACTAACCGATACTAAGTAAGTTGGCCTTCAGATCAGGAATGTAGAATACATTAGAAATTGACTCTACAAAGCCATTTCTAGTCTTGATATCTACGGTTTCTTTCCCCATCACTTGGATAGTTGAATTGTTGCCAAGACAAACCGTAGTATGAAAATTTTTGTCCAGAGTTGAGAATAATTCCTTACAACCTGTCATATGGTTACTGCATCCAGAGTCTACGACCCATACACCTTGATCTGCAACCTTCATAGCATGGAATGATATTAACAATGTTTCTTCTTCTCTTTTCTCCACAAAATTGGATTGATCTCTTTTCTCCTTTTGGAGCCTGGTATAACATTCATTCTTGTAATGTCTAAGGCGTCCACATCTGTAGCATTCCACCTTAAACTTGTCAAAATGTCTCTTGCCTTTGTTGTCATAATCGTCTCTGACCAGATCTGCTGACCTGCCAACATCTCCACTTCTTTCTCGACCACCTTTCCCACGACCTCTGCCTCTTCTTTGCCCTCTATTTCTGGAGCTTGAAGTTTCATCTGGTATGGATATCTTTAAGGCTTTCATCTCCTCTATTGCACTGGTACGATTGAGCTTCTGCTCATGTACTAGCAGGGGGCTTTGGAGTTCATCTATTTGCATCTTTTCGACATTGTTTGCTTCTTCAATAGAACATACAATGTAATCGAACTTTGAATTTAGAGATCGCAAAATCTTTTCTACAACCGCAACATCCGTGATTGAATCACCATGCATCCTTATTTTACTTACAAGACTCATAACCTTGCCAATATAATCATTCACCGTTTCTCCCTTTTTCATTTGGAGAATTTCAAAGTCTCTTTTAACCGCTTGAAGTTGAGCACGCTTTACTCTCGTTGAGTCTTGATACTTTCTCCTTGTAGAATTTAAAATTTCCTTGGAGGTCTTCTTCTGAAACATTATTTCCAAGATAGTCCGATCAAAGGACTGGAATAAATAGTTCTTAACCTTCAGGTCCTTCAATTTCAATGTTGCCAGCCGTTGCTATTGAACAGCTGAGAGTACCTCGCCTTCATTTAGCTCTACATAACCAGACTCCACCATATCAAAAAACTCCTTTGATTTGAGAAAAATTTTCATCAACATCGCCCAATGATCATAGTGACCATCGAACCTCGGGATGGCAGGCTGAACGTAGCTGTCAACTTGTCTTTCTGCTGCCATTCTTGTTGCTGCAAGATCGCTCTAATACCAGTTGTTGGTGACACCAGAGAAATTTGGTAGAATTCTTTGAGAGAAAAGAACTCTGAAAACTATGAAGGTATGCTTGTTTGATTTTTCTATGCCTTCCACCAATGCCAGCATGCATGCATGCATGCATGCATATATATATAGAGGTAACTTGGGACATTCTCCATTACCATTCATTATCCAAAAATCATGCACCTATTTAATTAGGAACTAATGAATCTATTCATACATGTACTTATACATGTATCTATACATGTACAAGTGACTCTTCAACACATGTATCTATTCATACATGTATCTACTAGTGACCCTTCAACACTAACATGGTATCAGAGCCAAGGTTTATTCATTAACAGTGTCTACCATATCTTCTTCTTCCTCCCCATCCACCATCTCCAACACAACCTCAACAACCATGGCGTCGACCTTTGGCCCAATCCCTCTTCACCATGTTGTCACAATCCGTCTCACCAAAAACAACTTCATCATATGGCGCGCCCAGCTCCTCCCCTACTTATGGAGTACGAAGCTTATGGGCTACCTCGATGGCACCATTGCGCACCTGCCAAGTTGATCTCTTCCTCAACTACTGCTGGTGCTGACCTGGTCTCTAATTCGACCTATGATCAATGATCAGGATCAATAGGTTCTTAGCAGTCTTCTCTCCTCCATGACTAAGGAGACTCTTCACGATGTGGTTGCCGCTACTACATCCAAGGAGACGTGGGATACCCTGCAGCGGATGTTTTCGTCGTCAACTCATGCTCGCACTGTTCAGATCTGTGTTGAGCTTGCCACGTCCAAGAAACGCGATCTATCTGTTGCAAATTATTTTTGCAAGATCAAAGGGCTGGCCACCGAGCTAGCCGTCGCTGGCTATGCCTTGTAGGATGATGATGTGATCTCGTATCTTCTCGCTAATCTTGGCCATGACTATGATCCCTTCGTCACCTCGATGACTACCTAGAGTGAAGCCCTCACGCTTGATGATGTGTTTGCACATCTAATGGCGTTTGAAGCTCGCCAACTACAGCATTACGCTGGACTTCAATTAAATCCTAAATCTTCTACCAATTATGCTGGTCGTGGTGGTCAGCAGAAGAACCGTGCGCCCTCTCGTCCTGTTGGTGATCGTATTGACCCTTTTGCTCGTCCTTCCCGCCAAAGCTGCACCAAAGTGGGGCATACTGCTGGCATAGGACTTATCAAGATGAACCTCCTTCTGCAACACTGGTAGCTACTTTCTCTTACAAGATTGATCCAAATTGGTATAGCGACACAGGCGCCACTGATCACATCACGAGTGACCTCGATCTTCTCGCTCTACATGAACACTATCATGGAGGTGAAAAAATTCAAGTCGGAAATGGAGCAGGTTTGCGTATTTTGCATACTGGTCATTCTTTAATTAATATTGTTGCTCGTCCTCTTGCATTGCGTAATATTTTGCATGTGCCTGAATTTTTCAAACATCTTCTTTCCGTTCATAAATTTTCTCGTGATAATGACATATTTTTTTCAATACCATCCTTGACATTTTTCTATTAAGGATCGACGGGTCAAGGAAAAGTCTTCTAGACGGGAGGTGTGAGTTTGGTCTCTATCCTATTAAGTCATCTGATGTCGATGATCTCAAGCACGCCTTAGTGAATAGATCTACTACTCACGCCCAATGGCATGCACGTCTTGGACATCCTTCATCTCAAGTAGTAAAGTCAATTGTGTGTCTCAATAATATTTCTTGTGCTAGTGAGTCACCTTTGCTAGTTTGTAATGCGTGTCTACCATATACTAGTTCTTCTCATAGGTCTTCATCACCTTTGGAACTGAGTTTTTCAGATGTTTGGGGCCCTGCACCTCTATATGTTGAGGGTTTTAAATATTATATTAGCTTCATTGATAATTTCAATAAATTTCGTGGATCTATTTGATGCATGATCGTACATAAGCTCCTTGTATACTTTTGCAGTTCCAAGCTCATGTTGAGCGCCTCTTAGATACTAAAATCAAGTGTGTACAGTCTGAATGAGGTGGAGAATATCAAAAAATTCGTAACACATTCTTTCATTCCCTTGGAATTGCTCATCATGTTTCGTGCCCTCACACGCATAAACAAAATGGGTCTGTTGAATGCAAGCACCATCATATTATTGAAACTGACCTAGCCCTTCTAGCTCATGCTGATGTACCTATTAAATTTTAGGATGATGCATTTCTTACAGCCACATATCTCATCAATCGTCTTCCTACTCGAGTCATCGATAACAAATGTCCCTTTGAATGTCTTTTTCATACCCCACCAAATTACTCCTTATTAGAAGTTTTTGGGTGTGCTTGTTGACCTCATCTTCGCCCTTATAACAAACAAAAGCCCTCTTTTCGATCCAAGGAATGTGTCTTTCTAGGCTACAGTTCTATACATAAAGGGTATAAGTGTCTTGACACTGATTCTAGTCGTGTCTATATTTGATGAGAATTTTTTTTTGTTCAAGAGTTCCACCCAATTCTTCCCCAACCTTGCATCCACGTACAATGCCCCTGTTTTGTGCACCTTGCATTTGGGTAACAGTAGTACTAATTTGGATAATGATCACATGCATATATTTGTGCCTACTAACTCTTTGGATGCACAAAATCTAGTGCCCACATCAGCTTCGGAATTGCCGCTGCAATCCTCCGCTTCGCTGTTGCGCGAATCGGAGTTGGATGTTTCGCCAATGATTGGGGCCTCGAATCCTCCGCCAGTAGATGATATTGCGCAATGCCAAGTCAGATCCTCGGCCGCTGGTCAATCGACTGCTATAGCACCGGTTGCTCTCCTCGCAACGGCTTGTACGGCTGTCCCCTCAATTGTGCATCCTACACCTACTACTCATCTGTATGGTACTCGATTGGAGCACAATATCAAGAAACCCAAGGTGCGTATAGATGGAACAGTAACATATTTTGTAGTTCGGTCTTTTGCTTCTGAACCTACTTCACATATTACTGCTTTGGAACATCCCCTCTGGCGTCAGGCAATGAATGATGAATTTCAGGCACTTCTAACAAATAAGACATGACACTTAGTTCCTCATCGTGCTGGTCTTAACGTTATTGATTGCAAATGGGTTTTCAAACTCAAAACAAAAGACAGATGGCTCTATTGATCGCTACAAAGCACGCCTGGTTGCTAAAGGTTTTAAACAGCACTATGGTGTTGATTATGATGATACCTTTAGTCCAGTTGTTAAGCCCACTATCATTCGGCTCTTATTATCTCTTGTTATTTCTTATGGTTGGGCTATTCGGCAGATTGATATTCAAAATGCTCTTCTTCATGGCTTTCTTAATGAAGATGTTTATATGAAGCAGCCCCCTGGATTTGTAAATTCTCAATATCATGGTTATCTCTGCAAGCTGGATAAGTCACTTTATGGCCTCAAACAAGCTCCGCGTGCCTGGTTTTGTCACCTTAGCTCCAAACTATTACAGTTGGATTCTACACCTTCAAAGGTTGATGTCTCTCTTTTCATATTTAACAAGATGGGCATTCAGATGTATATCCTCATCTATGTTGATGACATTATTATCATCAACTCATCTTCTACGGCTACTGAAAATTTTCTTAGACAGCTTCGAGATGATTTTGCCGTCAAGGATCTTGGCATTTTAAGTTATTTTCTTGGGATTGAGGTCTGCCATACTTTCAATGGACTTGTTTTGACACAACATAAATATATTCAAGATTTATTGTCTAGAACCAATATGCTCATCTCCAAAGGTGTGCCCACACCTATGCTTCCTAGTGAGAAGTTGTTATTGGATGGTGGTGAAAAGCTCTCGCCTGAGGATACTACTCGCTATCGGAGTGTCGTTGGTGCTCTCCATATTTGTCTCCGACACGTCTTGATATATCCTTCTGTGTCAATAGAGTGTGTCAGTTCATGTCCTCCCCGACTTCTATACATTGGGCGGCAGTCAAACGACTTCTCCATTATCTGCATGACATTATTAATACGGGCTTGTGTCTTACAAAGTCCAAGATAGATTTGCTGAGTGCCTTTTCGGATGCCGATTGGGTTGGGAATCCTGATGATCGTTGAAGCACCGGAGGCTATGCGATCTTCTTTGGTGGTAATCTTATCTCTTGGAGTTGAAGGAAACAATCGACAATTTCTCATTCTAGTACAAATGCCGAATATAAGGCGATTGCTGATGCCACTGCCGAATTAATCTGGATCCAAGTCCTATTGCGTGAGCTCGGGATCTCGCAAGCGCGAGTGCCTAGCCTATGGTGTGACAACATTGGTGCCACCTATCTATCCCCCAATCCAATCTTTCATCAACGAACGAAGCACGTTGAGGTTGATTATCACTTCGTTCATGAACGAGTATCAACTCGTCAACTTGATGTGCGACTCATATCTTCCAAGGATTAGCTCGCTGATATCATGACAAAGCCACTGTCAGCTCCTTTTTTTAGGAGTTTTAGGTGCAATCTGAACTTAGTAGTATATCGTCTAGATTGAAGGGGTGTTAAACTTAGAATAGATCATATTTGTGCTAAGATAATCTACTAATTTACTTTGTTACCATGAATCAAGAAGAATCTATGATTTACTAGTTTGTTACCAAATCTATGATTTTCTGGTTTGTTATCAAATCTATGAATTCATGGTTTGTTGCAATATAATCCTCATTATACATGTATAAATATACGAGGTATGACTCATATAGATCATAGTGTCATTCAACCTAACATTATCAACGTTCATTTTTGTCGAAAACGAGATCTGAATTTTGATCTTTAGAAACCTCGCGGATTTATTGTTATAGGTGTCAACGAGGTACAGAACTTTGTGGAAGAGAAGAAGAGAGGCTGACAGAGAGGTAGAGGAAGAAAAATGATGAGAAACGGCATAAAAAATGAGTATAGAGGAGAGAGAAACGGAATCGAAAAATGTAGGAAGCCATGCAAAGAAGTCGTATTCGTCGGACCCACCTGCACCGAACCAATGCCTGCAACTCGAGAGTCGCTCTTGCAGCAACTCAGCCCACTAGTCACGTCAGTGCAATCCACCTGTAGCGAAAAGAACTCCTTTGGCTCCAGCAGTTTAAACGACTCGGCTTGACTCAGCTTCATGGCTCGGAAAGCGACTCTTCGGCTTGGCAAAGGACAAAATACACCTTTTCCCACTGTTCCGACCCTTCTTAAGCCAATTTTGACCCTAATTAAGGTCAGTACGATGCTCTATTTCACAATTTCAAGTTGAATTTAAATTAGAATTGTGAAATAATAACGAAAGCAATGAACGACCTAATAGGAAACGATCCCCGACGACATTTGGAGCAACTCTGAGAAACGAAAGCTTAGCAAACTTGAAATTAGGGAAACACCCGCTAAGGTCAAATAAATAAGTGGTCTTACTCTAGAATAGGCTAGAGAACTGTTTGTTTGATGTATGACGACACTTGCCTTCGGAAGCATTTAAAGTTAATACGACTATGTTTTAACTAGTTTAAATTTTTGAAGTGACACTATGTTTTAACTAGTTAGTAAGAAATTATTGACCTAAAATTAGGTAAACCAATTCCCACGCTAGAATTCTAATAAATAATGTTGAATTTGTTAGGCAAAATTAAATTTCAGAGAACAACCTTAAGCTAGCTTCAAGGGATTATAGTAGCTTCGACCTAGGCCAACTGAGTAAGTGGCCCTACTGTCGTTTGGTTATGATTGTGAGCTGTATGATGACATGCGCTCATGGCTTCGCACATGTCATATGCCCGTATATGCAAACTGTTATAAAACGATATGTATATGTTATGATATGTGATTTTTATGTTGTAATGGGTGAACTGATATGTCTATGATATGATATGTTAAGATATGATATGTCGAAGGCATGCTCGGTAAATGTTATGTGACTGTTATGATATATGATATGATATGATATATGCATGATAGAATTGTTATGTCTGAAAGCATGGAAACATTATGATATGACATATGTATGTAATATGAATGATATGATATGATTGACATGCAAAACGTTAAACTAGCATGAAATACAACCCCGACATACGCATGAAAGCTAAGATAAATTATATGATAAACAATATGAAAAAATGATATGAGATGAAGACGCTAGCTGTGTTGTATTAACTAATAATGAAAATGGAAAAATGTGGGGACCTCATGCATTATTGTGTGCATGCATCGGGATACCCCTTCTCCTTCATGATAGTACGGACGCATAGAAATCGAGAAAAAAAACCTGATAAAGGGGCATATTGATTGGACGGGAAGTAGGAACTCCACGTGCTGGCAGGGCAACATGTGGCATGCGAGAAATGGTGAGCGACGACCTTGATCAAGCACGGGTTCTAGAGTCGAGTTTCAGGTCGTGCGCAGGTCAATGGGTCGGAGCCTCAAATTAATCCAGGTTGGTCAAGCGCGACGCATCTCCACTGATGGGACGACACAATGCTCCATCTGCAAGCCAACACATGTCGTTGGCCTCTTCAAACATGCTACCCGCTTCGACGTGCGACTCGTGTTCCGTCGATTACTGCAGTCTGCGCAAAATTTCCAAATTCTGGTGAATGCCCATTCTAACTTATTTTCTTTCAATTTTTATAAATTTTTATTCATAATCCAAATTGAAACTCTCAATAGTCATGTTCAAACTTTTTGAAAATGTGTGTTCTTATCGAAGTTGAGACATTTGAATGCTCCGATTCTGACGTGATTCGTAGTTTCATCATGGAAATAGTGAAGTTCTTCTCTTAGAACATCATTCTAAAAAATAAGATCCTAAAAAGATATCCATATCTCACCTTGTGTTCTTGCTCGTTTCTTGTTGGAATCGGGCAATTCAAATGCCTATACTTCCTCTCATTGTGCCAATGAACTTTTCTACTGAAGGTTCCACAATCAAACTCGCTCCCTAATCGTACCAGATGAAATTCAGTCATTTTCATATAAGAAAAGTAGATGAGTAGCTCCCTTCCGTGTTGATTTTGAGACTTAAACAATGAGGTCACCTTCTCAATCTCACAAGAGTGATTAGTTTATGGTTGGATCATAAACAAAATATTTCTGATTATCATTGGTACTACTTTCCGTGAAAAATCTAATTATAGAGGTAAACCAGACTTTTTACCCAACTGTAATTACTAACAACTCATGAATGATCGACTTGCATGGAGTTCATCTACAAGACTATAGTGGAGTGACTGATAGTTAATAAATGAAAATTAAAAATTGATTAATTAATTATTTTGTATTATTGAAACTTATAACAATTAGGTCCATAAAGTCTCATTGTTAGCTCACATTAAACTAAAATGATCAATTTTGTTGATTTTTTTTTTAATGTCCGAATTAATAAATATATTTTATTAATTCGGACATTAAAAAAATAATAATAATAATTTATTTTCACCTTTAGTACCACTTATTCTCTAATAAATAATTTATTTATTATCCAATCATAAACCCAGTCCCTCTCGAGCCAATAAGAGGGTGAGACCCCATTGTTCAAGTCCCGAAACCAGTACTTAAAACAACTCATTTACTTTCCTTATATGGAAAGGAGTGAATTCCGTCTCATGATATTATGTTCCCAACTCCCTATTTGGTAAGTCCCCAAAATTGTAGGCATGTTGAATCGGTTAAAAGAGTCATTCTCACTAAATCAAAGGACAAGCCCCCTAGGCAGGAGTTCATAACTCACCCAGGATTAAGATCGAGTCGCATATGATCATCATATGAAATATTAATCTTCCCAATTAATGGATTTATGAAGAGAGATTAAATATTTCTTGGTCCAGTCTTATACAAACTCATGGTATAGGATACCCCACTTACATGTCTCCACATGAATGATTTGGATCAAATCATTTGTAACGATTACAAAATGGGTCATATCAATAGTGTTATCAGGATAAGGCACCCAACCTTATTTATATACTAGAGACTCTTTAAGTTATTACTTGAACACGATCTTGTCGTATGTTAATCACATATTGTTCAAAATTACATTAATAACTTTGGATTTTAATAAAATGGATAACAATTAAATTATAAATAAAATAGTATAAATTATTGTTAAAAACTAAATACAAGGCTTTAGGGCATAAATCCCAACCGAGTATACTCGACTTAAGTTCAGCTTAGTTCAATTAGTTGGGCTAGTCTTACCCATAGTATATCCCGAAATCAAGAATCTAGGTTCCCATCATTAATGGCCTATAGTTAGCCTTATCGAGTGAGTACGAGAAGATTCTCTAATTATTATAAGTTTATAAACAAGCTACTTACTCCGTATATTTATTTACTCATTTGTGCTACACATCATATATAATCGAAGAAAAATAGACATTTAATAAATTAATAACCTAAAAAAAGAAAATTATAATGAATTTAAAATGGAGATATTTTAACTTCAACTATTTATAAATTTGATTGGGCCACATTTAATTTAATTAAATTGTTGTAAATGTAAATGTAAATGTAAATGAAATGAAAGAGTTACGGAGGGGGTATTAGAGATCCGTTGGAGAATCAGAGAGATGAGTGTAGAAGGGTCCGAAGATGTAAGTGGTGAACAAAGTTTGTATATTAATAGCAATTGGCAGCTCAATTTTCTCTCGCCGCCGATCTCGTTTTTCTTCTTCATTTCCGGAACCGGAATGTCATACGCCTACCTTTTCAAGTACATCATCATTGGTGATACTGGTACGTGTTGGTATTGATGCTTTTGTCGTTTTCGATCTGATTCCTCAATTGTGTCGCTTTGGTTATGGGTTGGTTTGTGCTTAATCTGTTTCTCTAATTTGATGATGTCAACGCTGCTCTGCTTGGTTTCCCTTTTGATTTGGGACTTGCTGTGTTTAGCTTTGTATTGGATGTTGTTTTCTGTTCGTCGATTGATTGTGAGGTTTGAAACTTAATTGTGCTGTGTTCTCCAGGAGTTGGAAAATCATGTCTTCTTCTCCAGTTTACTGATAAGAGATTTCAGCCTGTTCATGACTTGACTATTGGTGTAGAGTTCGGTGCGAGGATGATCACCATCGACAGCAAGCCAATTAAGTTGCAAATTTGGGATACGGTTAGTTATCTCTCTTTCTTTCTTTCCTTCTTTTTCTGGGAGTTTCTTGTTTCAAATCTTTAGATATTTAACTGTGCCACTTGTCTACTGAATTGAATGAGCTCTGTTCTGGTTTATGGATAGTATTTTACCTTTTCTTGGATCCATTTCAAGGAAAAGAATCTGCAATTATACCAGAGAATAGCGGGTGATCTGCTGCTATAAGCTTAATCTTAGTTCGAGTAAAAGGCGAAAACAATAACTAATAGAACTGGGAAGCTTCCATTCATGCTAAGCTTCCATTCATGCTTACTATGTATAGTCTATACTATTTAGTTTATCATTGTAACATGGCTTTGAATCTGAAAAGTTATCTATAAGTTATGCAACACTTATATATGCTCTTAGCTCAAGTGCTCTGCTTAAACTTAGAGAACATACACATAACATAGTACACTTATTCTATTGCTTAATGATAGTTATTCACTATCTGCTTTGTGTGTAATATGATGATCACTATTGAATCAACGTCATGTATTGTTCATTTCTATTATACATATATACCATAAGATTGGTACAGATGTTCGTTCCTTGTACTCTTTCGATTTAGATTTGTCCTTTTGTTTCTTATTAATTTCATCGAGTTTTTCTGAGTCTGAAGTTTCCCAAAAAAATTGCAGGCTGGTCAAGAATCTTTCAGGTCTATTACAAGGTCCTACTATAGAGGGGCTGCTGGTGCCTTGCTTGTCTATGACATCACCAGGTCTTTTTACCTCTTGGTTCCATTCTAACTTAATACTACTTTTGAGTTTTGATGTAGGGATGTTTCTGTACTTCTGTTATTTGTGTTTGATGTCTTATGCAGCCGTTGGGTAAGACCGTTAGTGTGTTTAACCAAGCTGGTTAAGGTCATTACGTTTAGCAGTTGGAACTAGTCAGTTGGTTCGCTTCAGTTAGCTCTTTATAGTATAAATATTCATTGTTTTGGTTGTATGAAATTCATTCCCCTCAGCTACACCAATTTTCTAGTGAATAAGTAAGGGAGGCTTTTGAAATTCATCCCCCAAATGGGTCAGTATGCGGAACCACTGTTTGAAAGATATTTTAGAAACTTGGAGAGGATACTCCTATTCCTTTTGCAATTCATTATTGTTCTTTTCCTGGGGACCTAATATTCAATCAATTAAACCAGTCATATTGAAGTTGAATTATAATTCATGTTGGGAGTGAGAATTTGTAAAACCCATGATAGACAGCAAGTCACCCAAAAGTATAGTCGTGTAGAAAAAGGGAAAAAGGGAGACTGAGTGATATAAGTACGTGAGGATTGGCAGGCGTGTGCGTTATGATTATGTGGCCATATATTATGGTTAGTTATACTTTTTGTGTATGTTGAAGGCTGCTTATGGCAAAGAGGAGGCTATCTTTTTGCATTTTGCTCAATTGTAGCTCCTTCGGGCATAGTGGAGAGGAGGGGAGCTCTTGAAACTCCCTTGGCATTGCCAAAACAGTTAATAGATAATTTGAGGCCTATCGATCCCTGAGTCACCAGGAAAGCTCACACTTCATGAAAGTAAACAAGACTTGGCCAGAAAGGTTATTGGTTAGTGGGACTGACCATTGTGTTAGAAGGTTGTAGATGTAATCTAAAAGAATTTTGGGTGGACAGCATAAAGTTTAAATGTGAATGCTCGAATTTTCTTGGATTAGTTGTGGTTTATTTTTGTCTTGCATAGTTGTAGGTTTTGTGAGAAGGAAATAACTTGAGCAAGACCGTAGTTGTTAAAATAATGCGGTCAGCCAGGTCTGACAGCAGCCAGCTCTAAACTGTTCCAACTTCATGATGTTTGTCGTGATTCAGCCTTCTAGTTTAACTTGATTGACTGCATAAGCTGAAATGGGGCCTCATCATCATGCCCCTAAATTTCCTGAGTCAATGAGGACATCGAACTTAAGGTTACGTGGCTATCATATTTTTCAGGAGGGAGACTTTTAATCACCTGGCTAGCTGGCTTGAAGATGCAAGACAACATGCTAATGCAAACATGACAATAATGCTTATCGGTAACAAGTGTGATCTTGCACACAGAAGGGCTGTCAGCACTGAGGAAGGGGAGCAGTTTGCAAAGGAACATGGTCTAATTTTCATGGAGGCCTCTGCTAAAACTGCTCAAAATGTTGAGGAGGTGATAGAATAGTCATAAATTGCCTTCCAGAAAGTTCAAAATTAGACACTGTTCATCTCTAAGCTAAGAACATGACATAAAGATATAATATTCATCTTTTTTATATATTGTAAACAGTTCTCCGTCTCACAATCTTCGTGATGATCAACAATTTTTACAGGCATTCATACAAACTGCTGCAACCATATATAAGAAGATCCAGGATGGAGTATTTGATGTATCTAATGAGGTATGAAGCTTGCTTTTTAACTTGCTGCTAAATGTGTACGGAAATGTTTTAGTTTTACCATGGCATTTTCTCTTGCGTCACGGTGATCAAAGTGCATCTGATTAGATTGGGGGTCTTGAATTTACTTTTGACTGTGCTACTTCAAGTGGTGTTTCACCGTTAGTCAAAAGTTATTTAGCTGCTTGAATTGAACAATGTTTGGCCAGTGGCATTTAGCGACTGCTATAAGTGACAGAATTTAGATTCGAGTCTCTAGTCTCTTAGAATTTTGTTGTTACAACGGATGAATAGCGATGAGAATGAATGATGTAAGTGATGCTATGTTCCATCTTATGTGCAGTCATATGGGATAAAAGTTGGATATGGTGGAATCCCAGGGCCATCAGGAGGCAGAGATGGTACTACAGCTCAATCTGGTGGTTGTTGCGGTTAAATCTTGCTGCTCAAAAACTAGTACAAATTGTCCACGTTCTCTTTAAATTCCTTTGTTAATTATGAGTGTCAGAAAACGCCCCCTCACCCTCATAAAAGGGCACCATAATAGGTTATCAGGTGTTTATCTAATGGCCCCAAGGGGTGGCTCCGTTGGCAGGGGCTTGGGGTCTGTTGTTATACCAGCTTAATGATCCAAAACTCAAGCCTTCGGGTGAGCTTAATACCAAAAACCCTTGATGTCGCCCGGATTCTGGCCTTGGGCGGGCATCGGTGCCCTTGGGTATAGAGGAACGAAGTTCTAACTCCCAGTTATCCATAAAGAAGTATTTGTGTAATCATTAGACGTGTTGTGTTTTTGTTAATTATGTCTTGATCATATTTGATTGTAAAGGTAAACTCACATATCAATGCATGTCATTTGTGGCAAAATTGCGTCCTCTTTGATTGTTTAGTATATAATTGGTACCTGAACATCTAAGATACCCAGCAGCAAGATGAACAAACTCATAATATAAGTAAACTCACATATTAACTTCTTTATCTTAAACCATCCAAGTTTAAACTAAAAGTCAAAACATCCCGAAAAGACGTTGCGCAACGTTCTTTTTCATATCAAGGATTGGATTTTCTTAATAATCTCAGTTGGCTCAATCACTGGTAATCTAAAAACAGTACACAATAAGGGACCAGAATATGAATAACTTCCATTTCTTCTTCATAGGGGAACAGATACAAGGCATCATCCAAACTCAAAACAAACTAGAGATTCAAAATCCTTCACCTAATGGCTAAAAGGTCCAATCAAAAGCTATAAAATGAACCAGGCTGTATAAATTCCCCCATACAGTGGTTAAATGCATCTTAATTTATCATCACCAATCGTTTGTTGATATTTTTTGTTTATCTAATCTTTGTTCTACTGTATTCTTGTAGCATCTACCATGAGAAAATCATAAGAATATGAGTTCAAAAATTCTATAACCAACCTTTGGGTCTTGGGCTTCTTGGTAAGTTTGAACTCGAGCCTTCGAAAGGTATATCCGAACATCTCGAATCTTTTATTAGAACACTTCTTGAGGGTAGAAATTGAAAGATCTTAGTAATGAAGAACTTGTACACTGCTAATAGCTCTACCAATAGTCCCTGCAAGAACACAAGCCATCATGGAAGTGATGAAATCTATTGGTATCTCTTACAATGATTTCTCTTCGCAAGACTTTTGAAGCAAACTTGAATGCAGAATGGCAGTCCCCACAGATTCTAATGTTCTTCTTGATCCTAATAGTGAATCCAGGAGGAGTTTTCAATACTGAAAATGCTAATGCTAGCTTCTCACTATGATATTGCAGCTTTACTTCTCTGTCCTGCTGATCCATGAAGAAAAGCACATGGCTTGTGTCTGGTACATACCCAATCTCTTTAATCTTTCCACTTATTTTCTCCCACATCTTCTGGATTTCTTCTCTCATTGGATGTGATTCATCATTTGCCACGAACATATGAACTTCATTCTCAATTTCAACCCAACTGCAGGCAGGTTCTTTCTTAACTCCACTCTCTTTCATCATCTTTCTTACATTAGCTGCATCATTCAATCTACCAGCAGAAGCATAAATATTAGATAACAGTACATGAGGACCTGAGTCATGAGGGTCAAGCTCGAAAATCCGTTCGGCAGCGTAAGCACCCAAATCCATGTTCTTATGCATCCTGCAAGCACCAAGCAAGGCTCCCCAGACAGCTGCGGTAGGTTCGATAGGCATTTCCTTTATGAACTTGTTGGCTTCATCAAGTCGACCTGCTCGACCTAATAGATCAACAACTGTCACATGGTGTGAAACCTGTGGTTCGATCTCGTATTTCTTCATTAGTTCGAAATAATATTGCCCTTCATCTAGAAGCCCTGAATGGCTACAAGCAGTAAGAACAGAGAGGAAAGTAATCTCATTAGGTTGAACTTTGGCCTTTAGCATCTCCTCAAATAGCTGTAAAGCTTCAGCTCCCAATCCATGTTGTGCATATCCAGAAATAATCGAGTTCCACGAAACGACGTCCTGTTTAACCAACCTCTGGAAGACCTTCTTTGCATCCTTGATGCTGCCTGATTTGGCATACATGTCAATGAGAGTGTTTCCAATATAGGCAATCGGTTGTCCCCCAGATTTTATAACATGGGCATGAACCCATTTGCCTTGCTCGAAAGATCCAGAGCTAGCACAAGCAGTAAAAACACTAGAATATGTAAAATGCGTAGGTTCGAAATTCTGCCTTAGCATCTGCCTAAAAAGTTTCATCACATGCTCCCCTTCACCCTTCCGAGCATGACCAGCAATCAGAGCATTCCACGACACCACGTTTTTCGCAGCCAACCCGTTAAAGATCGCTTCGGCTTCTTGCATATGCCCCCACCTAGCATACATATCAAGCAATGAACTTCCCACATGAACATTCATATCAAAGCCATATTTGAGAGAAAACGCATGAAGTTGCCTGCCATGGTCATCACTAGGGCTAGCTCCAGAAGCCTTCAACAAGCTAGACAAAGTGAACTCATTGGGTTGGAAGCCCTGGTGGAACATCTGAGGGAACAAACCAAGAGCTTCAAACGCTCGCCCACTCTGAGAATAGCCACTAATCAACACGGTCCAACTAACCATGTCTCTTGTAGGCATTTTATCAAACAGGTTGTGTGCCTCCTCAAGACTACCACATTTGGCGTACATATTTAAGATAGAATTCTGAATAACAAGATCATTCTCAAACGTAGAGCCCTGGATGTGGGAGTGGATGACTCTGCCCAGCTTGAGTTTGCGCAAGAGAGTACACTTGTTCAGCATTTTACTGTAAAGCGTTCGTTCGGGCTCCAATTTACCATGATTTATGAGGTCCAGAACATAGAGCCCAGTGGAATTAGTGGAAGTTTCAGAAGAAGACATGTGGGTCTTGCGAAGAAGGTCTTCGTCTTGAAGGACACCGGTAAAAGGGACGGCGGCAGCGGCGGCCGAATCCGACTCCGTGAAGGAACAAGGAGGCGGACCTGTGCCGTAGTTTGCGGCGGAGAAGAACCATTTGAATGGTTTGAGTTTAGGAAGATCAGAAAGCACTAAATTCTTGAGAGAAGAAGAAGAAATTGGTGCAATTTTCATAATCAGGAAACTGTAAGAAGTGCAAATCTTCTCACCATAACTGTAACGAAACAACACAATGTCCCTTTCTATGAATTATTGAAAAATAAATAATAAAAAATATATTTACAAAATTAAATTAAATAAAATACCACATAGTATTATATAATTGTTTTTGAAACAAATATATATATTTTTTAAAATAAAAAATATGAACCAATTCAACTTAAATAAATTCATAATTTAAATTAACCTTTAAAAAAAAAATTGTATCTTTTTAGATTATATCTTAAACCTCTTTGAATTTTATATATAATAGATAATATTAATTTTAAATAATTTGATAAACTTGATAATTCACATTAAAAATCAATCTACCCTTAAGTAAATTAAAGTTAACCTAATTTATCTAAACAGTAGAAAAAACATTATTTCAAAATACTTAATAAGAGAAAAATATATGTCAAGATACTCTACCATCTCAATCATTGATTTAGAATCGAGAGTTTATATTTACTTACAAAAGAAAAATAAAAACAATGTAATTAAAGAATTTAACACAAATTCATTATATATATAAATCACCGAGATTTATAGATTACTCTATCTAGTGCCTGAGCATAATTCGTAGTTGTTTCTCTTTACTATTAGATGAGAAGCACATTCTACAAGATTCAACAAATTTTACGTCTTTGAGTCAATCAAACTTCAACATATTTTAATAAAAGGAAATGTCGATGAAAAGATTAATTTATGGGTTGTAGCCCATGAATATATTTTTGTGACATGAATAGATTTTTGTGTTCTCCCTCACCTACAACGTCATTACCAACGACGATAAGGGTAAGAAAGATTCAAACAATGACCTTGTTAAAAGAGGTCGTGACCATGATAGTTTTATCGACATCGATGGGGGGAGTTTGAGTTCGGCTAAAATGCGGGCGAGAAGATGGACAAGAACATGATGGACAAAGTGACTGCCGTGAATACAATAAACTTGTAACAACTACAAAAAAAAACAAAATTGTACGTGTATATGTGTGAAATGTTTATGAAATGACATGGTTGTGGTATGTATGTAATATGATATGATATGTTAATATTATGACACGTATTATAATATGATGTGCTGAGAATATGATTTATGTTATGATGTGACACGTGTGGCAATATAATACAAGTTTTGATAGACTTTATGATATGATACGTGCATAATATGATCTGATATGTTGAAGGACATGTTATGTGTATGATATGACATAATACAACGTATGATATGAATGATACGGTATTCAACGTCGATACATGTCTTAAAGGCTATGTTGTAAATTGATATTGATAAGATAAGGAATCAATACAAGGGGAATAAGATTCGGATTACCTTGTTGATCGAATATCTCAAGACAAGAACATTGTTTGAGATTCGAATCACTCCACAAGCAAGATCGATCATGTCTAGCTTGAATGATTCTTGTTGATCAAATATCTTAAGGCAAGAACACTTGCTTGAGATTCGAATCACTCCACAAGCAAGATTGATCATGTCGAGCTTGAATGATTCTACATGCAACCTAAACTACATAGAGTTGCAAAGAAACTTAGCCATTGGCTAAAGAAAAGCACAAATGCTTCTTTTGATATATCTTCTAAGTCTTATTACAAATACAACATAGATGGCTTTATATAGCCTCAAAATGAAACTAAAAGGCATTCCAAAAGTTGTAACATTCACACTTTATGGCCATAATTAGCCATTATGTAAATGTAACCGAAATTAAATAAAAAGTCTTAAAACACAATAACTCTAAATTATAACTCACCCAAAATTTACAACAATCAAACTTTATTCTTCTTAAATGTAGCATGAATTAAAACATCTTTTGATAATTTTGACAACCTTTTCTTCACATCTTCATTGAAGCACATTGTATGATTGATGTCTCTTGGTTCATATCATTCTCCACTTCTTCAAGAGAATTCGTCCTCGAATCTATTTGTGAAACTTTGCTGCAAAAAATAAGTTATGGAAATACAAAGGACCTCACAACACTCTCTCACGTGTATACACTCAAGGAATTTTAGGCCACTCTGTTTGCACTCATTTACACAAATGAAGCTCTCATTCTCACCTCTCAAAATTTTAAATAGAGCAAAGATTGAATTTTGAACTTTGGGTCGATTAAAAACTAAAAAGATGAAAATAAATAAAAATTAAATTGAGAAGAAACGCAAAGGAAACATATATCCGATCTTGAGCCTGAAGCTCTGATACCAAATGATAAGATAAGGAATCAATACAAGGGGAATAAGATTCGGATTACCTTGTTGATCGAATATCTCAAGACAAGAACATTGTTTGAGATTCGAATCACTCCACAAGCAAGATCGATCATGTCTAGCTTGAATGATTCTTGTTGATCAAATATCTTAAGGCAAGAACACTTGCTTGAGATTCGAATCACTCCACAAGCAGGATTGATCATGTCGAGTTTGAATGATTCTACATGCAATCTAAACTACATAGAATTGCAAAGAAACTTAGTCATCGGCTAAAGAAAAGCACAAATGCTTCTTTATTATATTTTCCAAGTCTGCCTTACAAATACAATATACATGACTTTATATAGCCTCAAAATGAAACTAAAAGACATTCCAAAAGTTGTAACATTCACACTTTATGGTCATAATTAGCCATTATGTAAATGTAACCGAAATTAAATAAAATGTCTTAAAATACAATAACTCTAAATTATAACTCACCCAAAATTTACAACAATCAAACTTTATTCTTCTTAAATGTAGCATGAATTAAAACATCTTTTGATAATTTTGACAACCTTTTCTTCACATCTTCATTGAAGCACATTGTATGATTGATGTCTCTTGGTTCATATCATTCTCCACTTCTTCAAGAGAATTCGTCCTCGAATCTATTTGTGAAACTTTTTCTTTTGAAGTATTAAAAGCAAGTTCTTGATCTTTTTCCCATATAAAGGATACATTTTTCTTAACAAGTTCATTCAATGGTGAAGCAATTGTACTAAAATTCTTAATGAACCTACCGTAGAAACTTGCAAGATCATGAAAACTTCTTACCTCACTTACATTTTTAGGTGTAGGCCACTCTTTTATAGCCTTCACTTTCTCCTCATCAACCTCAACACCATTAGATGAAAGTACAAACCCAAGAAAGTTGACTTTTTCCATGCAAAACCTACATTTCTTTAAATTTACATATAGACATTCATTTCTTAAAGTAGTCAAAACATTGCGTACATGGGTTATATGATCATCTAAAGATTTAGAGTAAATAAGGATGTCATCAAAATAAACAACCACAAACTTACCTAAGTATTCTCGTAAGACATGGTTCATTAGTCTCATGAATGTACTCGGTGCATTAGTTAATCCAAAAGGCATAACCAACCATTCATAAAGACCATACTTGGTTTTAAAAGCTGTTTTCCACTCATCCCCAATATGCATGCGAATTTGATGATAACCCGATTTTAAATCAATCTTAGTAAAAAGACTACATCCATGCAATTCATCAAGCATATCATCTAATCTGGGAATTGGATGCCTATACTTTATAGTTATCTTGTTTATAGCCCTACAATCAACACACATACGCCAAGAACCATCTTTCTTAGGTACAAGAATAACTGGAACAGAACAAGGACTCAAACTTTCACGTACATACCCTTTAGCAAGAAGTTCACTTACTTGCCTTTGTATCTCTTCAGCCTCCTTTGGATTAGTCCTATAAGCTGGTTGGTTTGGAATGGGCGCGCCAGGAATGAAGTCAATCTTGTGTTCAATCCCTCTGAGCGGTGGCAAACTACTAGGCATCTCCTCGGAAAATAAATCTTCAAACTCTTGCAAAAGCACAAAAAAATCACTAGGCAAAGAAGAGTTAAGCATGTTAGTAAAGTAACAAGACCCCTTGCACATAAGTACAAGAATAGTCTGATTAGAGAGCAAAACATTCCTAGCCTCACTTGATCTAACATACAAGCTTACTGATTTGGCTTTTCTCTCTTTTTTTTCTCTAGGCTGAGTGTTACTCTCTTGCTTTTCACTCAAGCTCTTTTTTTCACTTAATTCTTTTTCAATCTATGCTTTTGCATCAGCCTCTTGCCTTTTCTTTTCAAGTTTGCAATGATCAATAAATACATCTTTTGGAGACAATGGGATAAGAGTAGTTTTTCTACCGTTGTGAGTAAAAGAGTATCGATTTGCATACCCATCATACATTACCCGACGATCAAATTGCCATGGCCTCCCAAGTAGTAAATCTCCAACATGCATAGATACAACATCACATAAAACATCATCAACATATTTTCCAATAGTAAATGAAACAAGAGTTTGTTGAGTTACTCGTACTTCCCCACAATCATTCAACCATTGAAGCTTGTAGGGTCTTGGATGTGGTTGTGTCTTTAAATTAAGTCTTTTGACCAGAATGGAACTCACAACATTGGTGCAACTACCACTACCAATGACAACACTACAAGGTACAGATTGAACAAGACAACGAGTTTGAAACAAGTTCTCTCTTTGGTCTAGGTCGTCCTCCTTAATGTGGGTGTTTAGAGCTCGTCGAGTAACCAACGATATATGTGTAGGGTCCTCTTCACTAAACTCCTCACTCTCATCAGTTTCCTCATTTATGTCGTCATGTGCCTCGTCATCCGTAACAATTTCTCCCTCCTTGATGGTCATAATTCTTGCATTTGGGCAATCTCTACTATAGTGTCCTACCCCTTGACATCTCCAACACTTCAAATCCCTATTTCGAACATTAGACTTTTCTACTTTTTCTTTCCCTGTTCTAGAACTCTCCCCTTTCTCAAATTTAGCTTGAGGCTTCTCATTAATCTCTTGATTTCTATGCTTATAATCAATGTTCTTACTATCCTTTTTCCATGTAGAAGTAGAATTGGGAAAAGTTTTAGAAGAATACCGTTGAGACCTTCGTTGGATTTGCCTCTCGATCTTAATTGCAATGTGCAACAACTCCTCAATATTAGAATAAGGCTGTAAATCAGTCTTGTCTGCAATCTCTGTGTTTAACCCATTAAGAAACCGCGCCATGAGAGCCTCCATGTCCTCATCGAGTTCAAGTCGATCCATCAATGTATCCATCTCCTTGTAATAATCCTCCACAGATTTGCGTCCTTGTTTCAATGCTTGAAGCTTTTGCGCCATGTCCCGTTGAAAATATTGTGGAACAAAACGCTTCCTCATGGACTCTTTGAACTCGACCCATGAATCAATTGGTGCTTCAAGATTTCTTCTCCTACTTGACATCAATTTATCCCACCAAATTTGAGCATATTGTTTGAATTGAGCAATGCACAACAGTACCTTCTTTTCATCACTAAAATTATGACAGTTGAACACCGACTCCACCGTTTTCTCCCATTGAAGGTACTCCTCTGGATCGGTTTTGCCATAAAACTTGAAAAGTTTTAATTTGATGCTCCCCACGTTACGATCAATTCTATCATCATAAGGAACTCGTTGTTGTAAATTATGATACCTTCTTCCATGTTCTCTCCCTTGCATCAAGCCATGACCAACCACATGTGGATTATCCTCGTGGTGATCAAAATTGTCGCCCTCATATGTATCGGTCGAGGGCGTAGGTTGTGGAATCCTCTGTCGAGCTTGATTTTGAATCTCCATTCGTCCTATTTGATCAGTCAACTCTTCTATTCCTCGAATTAGTCTTTCCATGGTTCGTTGTTGTGCTTCTCTCAATCGTGCATCAGTAATGTTAGTATTGTCGTCTTGATTTTCCATGCTACAAAAGAAAGGTAAAAGAAAAAAAAAAGGACCTCACATGCACTCCCTCACGTGTATTCACTCGTAAATGTAGTTCACTCGTGTTTAACTCTCAACACTCGAAGCAATGTGTCACTCCCTTACAAACTCACCCTCACAATTGAGCACACACAAATCACACTCCAAAAAGACAAATTGGGATGTGAGACAAGCTATGTTATAGAGCTAAGTGCAATTCAAAGTGAATAGACAGCACACT
>NW_019268560.1:386816-387370 GCF_002738365.1 Cucurbita moschata | reverse complement strand
AAAAAAAAAAAAAAAAAAATGTCATTTTGCCCCTCCAACCCAAATAGGGGTCCAAGGAAGATCCAGCCAGATTGCCTGCAAAAGAAAAAAAAAGGTTAGAGAGAGGTCGGCCGGGAAGAGTAACGGACCACCGCCGGAATTCATCTCCAGACGAGACTCGTACCAGGATTGAGGGGCTAGCAAGGCCTACGCATCATCAAAACCTAAGAACATTCCGCGGGGTAAGGTTTCTGAACGATATTGCTCAGATCTGAGTTTTCCCCTACGTGAATCGACCCTAAAATGTTGAAATCTTCACCTAGGAACAACTCACGCACGGTCTGTGAAGAAGTTTGGCCGAGACCTCAACCCAAAGGCGGAGATCCGAGGGTCATTCGAGAACGGTGAGCGAACTTCCGGCGTTCTTAAATCCTCCGATAGTCAAGAAAAAATTATAAAAAGAATACTAGGACGTAGCCTGTAACACGATCTAGAACGTTGCCGAAGGAATCATATTGATCCGATCTACGGATCGAAAGATATGAAAATCGGAAAACAAAAACCGACTGGGTTTC
>NW_019268560.1:382684-383712 GCF_002738365.1 Cucurbita moschata | reverse complement strand
TTTTTTTTTTTTTTTTTTAACCACCTTTTTTTTAATCTAAATTTATTCAAATTTTGATGAAAAGCAAGATAGATCCCCGTGCATAGATCGTAGAGAAACACTGTCATCCAAATTCACTCTGAAATAAAGTTACAGCTCAAAGTAAAGATATGAATTTAGGTCCCATTGGTCTGCATGTTAGAAGGTGAGGTCAATTATTTAGTATTTTTAAATAATCATTCTACCATCCGCAGTTTTTTTTAAGTAAAAGCAAGGAATGACTGTCAGATCATCGAAGTTCTTTAATATAATTTCGTATTTATTTATGTTTTTTATTGATAAGAAAATATGTTCAATATTTTAATTTTTTTGCTTCGTTAAAATTTATTTATGATATTAATTTTTTCACGTGAATTAGATTGGAATGTGATGATATGCACGTAATATACGACTGTAATAACGGTCGTATAGTGAAAAAGTAAAATCATTACAGTGTAGTTGACCCAAATAGTTCCAATTTCTTATTCCCAATTCATGGGTAAATGTCTTAATTTTACGATGGAATAATTTAGAGAGAGAATTTTTATTGATGATGAAGTAAGAGAGAGAGTGTAGTTGGGCACCTTTTCTGAGTCAGCGTTTTGGCATCTCTTGCTCAGCCTATTGCAATCTCCCTTTATGTAACGCTTCAACAAAAAAAAAAAAAAAAAAAATGTCATTTTGCCCCTCCAACCCAAATAGGGGTCCAAGGAAGATCCAGCCAGATTGCCTGCAAAAGAAAAAAAAAGGTTAGAGAGAGGTCGGCCGGGAAGAGTAACGGACCACCGCCGGAATTCATCTCCAGACGAGACTCGTACCAGGATTGAGGGGCTAGCAAGGCCTACGCATCATCAAAACCTAAGAACATTCCGCGGGGTAAGGTTTCTGAACGATATTGCTCAGATCTGAGTTTTCCCCTACGTGAATCGACCCTAAAATGTTGAAATCTTCACCTAGGAACAACTCACGCACGGTCTGCGAAGAAGTTTGGCCGAGACCTCAACCCAAAG
>NW_019268560.1:375840-382504 GCF_002738365.1 Cucurbita moschata | reverse complement strand
AGAGAAGAAGAAAAAAAAAAAAAAAAAAAAAAAAAAAAAAAAAAAAAAAAAAAAAAAAAAACGGCCGGCGAGCGGCGGAGGGCGGCGGCAGGCGCCGGACACGCGTCGACCACCGGCTGGAGCAACGCAGCTCCAGCGAGGCGGCGACACGTGTCGCCTGCAAGCCGGGCCGAATTGCAACGCGGGCCGAGCCGACCGAACCGGGCCGGGCCGGCCGACCCGCGACTGTGCAGAATTGGGCGCGCGCGACAGGCGCGCGTGCAGCCTGTGGCTGGCGCCTTCCCGCGCGCGTGGCCACGCACTTCCAGCGTGCTGCTGGGCGCGTGAGCGCGCGTGGAACGGCCAATTTGGCCCGGTTGTTTTCTGTTTTCTCGATTTTGTCCCGGCTCCAGTTCTAATACTGTTTTTACGTGGATAGGGACTTAATTTAGAGAAATCAGTAGTTTTGGACACCTCACGGGCAAAGAAACGCTAGCGAAAGGGCACGCGTCAACCAGGTAAGATCAGTAGTTTTGGACACCTCACGGGCAAAGAAACGCTAGCGAAAGGGCACGCGTCAACCAGGTAAGTCACCACCCTTTGGACACCTCACGGGCAAAGAAACGCTAGCGAAAGGGCACGCGTCAACCAGGTAAGTCACCACCCAGTATTTAGGAAGAAATACTTGTAGGATTCGCTCGGATTGCATGCATGCTAGTAGTTCTGCTTCAGATTAGCTCTTCATGTAAGTTACTAGTCAGTTTATCTGTTGTGTTTGAATTGTGTAAATTACATGAGTGTTGCTTGTATGCCTTAGGCTTCCGCCGTATGTATGCATGCGTTATTTTATGTGTAGAATTGAGTATGCCGGGTTTCGGGGGTTTGATGGACGAATTCGCCCCATTGAGCGCGAACTTCGTGCTCTGGGTGCTTGATGGAGGTCATCGCCCCGCTGAGCCGGTATGCCTAGTTTGCATGAATTACATACTATGATGTAGAAGAAGATTACATGCACCCTCTGTTAATTGCTAGGGCCCATTTCCTTGATAAGATTAGGGAATCTTGGATAGGAGCGAAATGCCGCTCCAGCCTGACTTAATCTTTCCCTAGGAACTTAGTGGTTTACCACGGTAAGAAGGTACCCCGGAGCGTTCATAGATTGCTAGCGTGTGAACGGTATCTATAGCTTCGTGGGAGGACCAAGGGGTCCCTGATCAGTCCTTACTGCTCTTAGCCATTTCGCATGGGAAATGTGTCCCCACGTCGTACAGCCCATTAGCTACATGGGAACGGGTTGGGTCGCGCCCCCCATAGAGGGACTAGATGGGCGTAGGGGTACTCAGCACACCCCTAGGCCAGGTACCATGTAGTCCCAGATAGCCATGTGGAGGTAGCACCTCATAGAGAGATACCGACCATATTAGCTTGGCATAAAGAACCTCTGGGCGTTTAATGAGAGAACGAAAAATCAGTGAAACCCAAGGGGCAAGCCCCAAGGGACCTAGATTGGAGCCAGTCGCCCTAGAACCGAAATAGGAAACCGTGGCAACCTATTAAATTAAGATGCGAAAAGAGCCTACAAGTAGGTGGCTTACTGAGTATAATTTTTATACTCATCCTTGCTATGTTTTCCTTGTTTTTTTTCAGGAGCGTGAGGCGTAGGTCAAGAGTGGGCGTGATCTGAAGGGAATTGTCACAGAGGAATGGGTTGTCCCGGGGCGTCAGTCCAGTCTTAGTCTTTATTTTTGTATTCGCATTCCTTTTAAATTTATTTTCCAAACGGTCTTGTGTTCTGTGTTTATCGTTCGAAAAACTTTATTGAAATTTGATGATTTTTGGCTACTTCATATTTAAATCTCTCGTGCGTCTGTGTCGTGTCGTTAGTCACTGTCCGTAGTAAAATATTGGGCTGTGACAAATTTGGTATCAGAGCCATCAGGTTATAGGTCCTGTAGACATTTAGGGTAGAGAGTCGTGTCCTCTGTGACTTCGCTCGTCAATCACATGCCGCTCACGACCAGACGTTCTCACGCGACGGAAACATGGAGACAAAGGTTAAGTTAGTATTTATAAAGCATACCATGACTGACTAGGGCATTATATCGCACATTACCTAGGAGATGTGTTGTGAATGAATTGTGACCCTAGTTTTTTGTTATCCTGGTAGATAATGGCACCAAAGAGACGCGAACCGTATGTAGGGCCAGGACCTAGAAGGGGAAGAAGAGAGGAAGTTCAGGACACCTCGGTTGCAACACCTGAAGAGGAACAACCTGAACTTCAGGAGGAGGTTGGGGATATGCCCCAAACTAGCGAGGGGACAGTACCACAGCCATCAAGGTCAAAAAGACGCCGAATGAAGGCCAAGGCCCGAAGGCGGCTCGAGACACCCCCTACTACTCCCTTCTCCGAGGAGGCCCCATCGGATCCAACCCCGTGTACAGCAGTCCCACTAAACCAGCCATTAGCCATGCCCTCAGCGGAGATGTTTCAGACGTTCATGATGACGTCGATGGAAAATCAGGCTCTGACGAACCAGATGATTCAGACCATGATGTCTAATCAGTCAACAGGGCAAGGGGGCAAGGATTCAGGGACTATGACTGTGGAGTCCCGCTACTTGAGAGATTTCCAAAGGCATAAACCGCCTTCCTTTGACGGAGGCAAGATGGATCCTATCGCCGCTGAGAATTGGCTAGAGGCCATAGAAACGGCTTTTCATTTTATGAACTGCCCACCAAAGTATGAAGTCCATTGTGGGACATATATGCTGAAAGGAGAAGCGCACTTCTGGTGGAAAGGTGCTCAGAAAACCATAGTACCACAAGGAGAGTTTATTACATGGTGTCAGTTTAAAGACGCATACCTCCACAAATACTACCCAATCACTGCCAGAGTGAAAATGCAGGCCGAGTTCCTCGCATTGAAACAGGGAGACAGATCAGTGGGGGATTATGACTTGGAGTTCAATAGGCTGGCAAGGTTTTCTCCAGCCTATGTTAGTTCTGAGGAGTTTAAGGGCGAACGATTTATCGCTGGCCTGAGGGAAGAACTAAGGGGGAATGTGGCATCCCAGTCATCCTTTGTCTATACGAAAGCCCTTCAGGTGGCGACCCTGCTCGACTCGCCCCGTACTGACAAGCTTCAGTTGGGAATAGCACAATCATCCCACACTGCGGCCCAGGGAAAGGGGGCATACCCTAGCCACCCCAGAACTGGCAGACCACCCCGTGGCCGCACTGATTGGCGAGGGAGAGCCCCGGTACGGAACATGACTTTGTGCCCTTATTGTCGGCGTCTTCACACGGGGGAATGCAGAGCAGGAACAGGCGCCTGCTACAGATGCGGTCAGGTAGGGCACTTTGCAGTGGATTGCCCTCAGAGAAACGATCAGCGTGTCAACCTGCCTGCAGTACAGCATCAGAGGGGCCAAGCCGGCCAACATCAGCAGGGGCGAGCTGTAGCCCATGCAACAACAGCCAGGCAAGCTGACCCGCCTGACGCGGTTGTCACAGGTACGCTACCCGTATTTGGGCATCTTGCATTAGTGTTGTTTGATTCGGGTTCGACGCATTCATTCGTATCTGAAGAGTTTGTAGAGCTAGCACAGCTAGAGAAAGAACTTTTAGAGAGTACCCTATCAGTGTCTACCCCTGCGCACAAGTTGTTGCTAGCTACCCATAGGGTTAAGGGAGGTGGAGTAACAATAGCAGGGCGTGTCATCGAAGCTACACTGATAGTGTTAAGTATGCAAGACTTCGATGTCATCTTGGGTATGGATTGGCTAGGCGAGAATCGCGTCTTGATAGACTGCGAGACCCGAATAGTGACTCTCAGGCTCCCGTCAGGGGACAGCTTTACCTACAAGGGAGCCACTTCCAAAGGTGTCCCGAGCGTCATAACCTCGCTAAGGGCTAAGAAGTTGATTCGTAGTGGCGCAATTGCATTCCTAGCCGGCGTGACCTTAGATAATAGTAACAAACAAAAACCCTCATCGGTACACATCGTCAGGGAGTTCGTAGATGTCTTTCCGGAGGATCTGTCGGGTTTGCCCCCAGCTAAGGAAGTCAATTTTGGGATCGATTTAGAACCAGGAACGGTGCCGATCTCCAAGGCACCTTACAGGATGGCACCTGCAGAACTCAGGGAATTGAAGGAACAGTTATAGGAGTTGTTGGATAAGGGTTTCATCCGACCCAGTGTATCACCCTGGGGAGCCCCTGTTCTGTTTGTCAAGAAGAAGGACGGGTCCATGCGGATGTGTATTGATTACAGAGAATTAAACAAGGTCACTATAAAGAATAAGTACCCTCTCCCGAGAATTGACGACCTGTTTGATCAGCTACAGGGAGCAACAGTTTTCTCCAAAATTGACCTAAGGTCGGGGTATCATCAGTTGAGGGTTAGAGAAGGGGATATACTCAAGACAGCCTTCAGAAGTCGTTATGGGCATTACGAGTTTCTTGTTATGTCTTTTGGCCTTACCAATGCACCAGCTATTTTCATGGAGCTAATGAACAGGGTGTTTAAGGAATTCTTAGACACCTTTGTCATAGTGTTCATCGACAACATTCTGGTATACTCTAAGTCAGAGGTAGATCATGAAATACACCTCAGAAAAGTCTTGACAATACTGAGAGCTCAGCAGTTGTATGCCAAGTTCTCCAAGTGTGAGTTTTGGTTGTCTGAAGTTGCGTTTCTGGGTCACGTGGTGTCAAGCAAGGGGATCACAGTGGACCCAGCTAAGATAGAAGCAGTGATGAGGTGGCCACAGCCGACCACAGTCACAGAGGTGAGGAGTTTTCTTGGGCTAGCTGGTTATTACAGAAGGTTTGTTCAGGATTTCTCCAAAATTTCCTCGGCGCTGACTCAGCTAACCAAGAAGGGCAAGCCCTTTGCTTGGACTCCAGTCTGCGAACAAAGTTTCCAGGAACTCAAGAAGAGGTTGGTGACTGCACCAGTCCTTACAGTTCCAGACGGGTCAGGTAATCTCGTGGTGTACAGTGATGCATCAGGGAAAGGCTTGGGGTGTGTGCTCATGCAGAAAGGTAAGGTGATAGCGTATGCTTCTCGACAATTGAAAGAATATGAACGAAACTACCCCACGCATGATCTCGAGTTAGCAGCGGTAGTGTTTGCTCTAAAAACGTGGCGACACTACCTGTATGGGGAAAAAGTACAAGTCTTCACTGATCATAAGAGCCTCAAGTACTTATTCACGCAGAAGGAGCTCAATATGAGACAAAGGCGATGGTTGGAGCTGGTAAAGGATTATGACATAGAGATTCTGTACCATCCAGGCAAAGCCAACGTGGTAGCAGCATGCATTGAGCAGGAAGGCTGTGCACACTTCTGTGATGATCACCACACAGGAAAAACTACAAGATGAGATGAAGAGGGCTGGGATAGACGTGGTGATTAAAGGTGGTAGTGTTCAGATAGCACAGTTAACTATACAGCCTACCCTACGAAAGAAATTTATCGACGCTCAGAGGTCTGATGAACACCTCAGTAAAGTGTGGAGTCAGATTGAGACAGAGAGGCCAGCAGGGTATTCTATCTCCCTAGACGGGGGTCTGCTATGGCAAAACCGCCTCTGCGTTCCCCGAGACGAGGGAATCTTAAAAGATATTATGACCGAAGCCCACGATACATCTTATGTGTTCCACCCTGGAAGTACAAAGATGTATCAGGATCTGAAGAGATTTTACTGGTGGTCTGGAATGAAGAGGGACATAGCGGATTTCGTAAGCCGTTGCTTGACCTGCCAGCAGGTGAAGGCCCCGAGGCAGCGCCCAGCAGGATTGCTACAGCCCCTGAGCGTCCCTCAGTGGAAATGGGTAGCAGTCTGTATGGATTTCATTTCGGGTTTGCCAAAGACAAAGCAGGGTTTCAACGTCATCTGGGTAATTGTGGACAGACTGACTAAGACAGCCCACTTCATTCTAGGAAAGTCCACATATCGAGTAGACCGGTGGGCTCAGTTATATATCAAGGAGATAGTACGCCTGCACGGGGTACCAGTGTCCATAGTATCAGACCGGGACACCAGGTTCACCTCTCAGTTCTGGAGGAGTCTTCAGAAGGCACTAAGAACTCAGTTGAGGTTCAGTACAGCATTCCATCCTCAAACGGACGGACAGACCGAAAGGCTGAATCAGGTTTTAGAGGACATGTTGCGAGCCTGCTCCTTAGATTTCGCTGGGTGTTGGGACGAACATCTGCCTTTAATGGAGTTTGCCTACAACAATAGTTATCAAGCGACCATTCAGATGGCCCCCTTCGAGGCACTGTATGGGCGTAGGTGTCGAACACCAGTGTTTTGGGAAGAGGTAGGCACGCAGCAGCTAATGGGACCAGAGTTGGTCCAGGTCACCAACGCAGCGGTGCAGAAAATCAAACAGAGGATACTCACCGCACAGAGTCGACAGAAAAGCTATGCAGATGTGCGTAGAAGGAACCTCGAATTTGAGGTGGGTGACCACGTGTTCCTGAAGGTGGCCCCTATGAGGGGGGTGTGGAGGTTCGGGAAGGAAGGGAAATTGAGCCCAAGGTTCATAGGCCCCTTCGAGATTCTGGACAGAGTCGGGGCTGTGGCTTACAGAATTGCCCTACCACCGAACCTTGCCGCCGTGCACAATGTGTTCCACGTATCCATGCTGCGAAAGTATACTCCCGACCCTAC
>NW_019268560.1:364591-374639 GCF_002738365.1 Cucurbita moschata | reverse complement strand
TTGAATTGTGTAAATTACATGAGTGTTGCTTGTATGCCTTAGGCTTCCGCCGTATGTATGCATGCGTTATTTTATGTGTAGAATTGAGTATGCCGGGTTTCGGGTGTTTGATGGACGAATTCGCCCCATTGAGCGCGAACTTCGTGCTCTGGGTGCTTGATGGAGGTCATCGCCCCATTGAGCGCGAACTTCGTGCTCTGGGTGCTTGATGGAGGTCATCGCCCCGCTGAGCCGGTATGCCTAGTTTGCATGAATTACATACTATGATGTAGAAGAAGATTACATGCACCCTCTGTTAATTGCTAGGGCCCATTTCCTTGATAAGATTAGGGAATCTTGGATAGGAGCGAAATGCCGCTCCAGCCTGACTTAATTCTTCCCTAGGAACTTAGCGGTTTACCACGGTAAGAAGGTACCCCGGAGCGTTCATAGATTGCTAGCGTGTGAACGGTATCTATAGCTTCGTGGGAGGACCAAGGGGTCCCTGATCAGTCCTTACTGCTCTTAGCCATTTCGCATGGGAAATGTGTCCCCACGTCGTACAGCCCATTAGCTGCATGGGAACGGGTTGGGTCGCGCCCCCCATAGAGGGACTAGATGGGCGTAGGGGTACTCAGCACACCCTTAGGCCAGGTACCATGTAGTCCCAGATAGCCATGTGGAGGTAGCACCTCATAGAGAGATACCGACCATATTAGCTTGGCATAAAGAACCTCTGGGCGTTTAATGAGAGAACGAAAAATCAGTGAAACCCAAGGGGCAAGCCCCAAGGGACCTAGATTAGAGCCAGTCGTCCTAGAACCGAAATAGGAAACCGTGGCAACCTGTTAAATTAAGATGCGAAAAGAGCCTACAAGTAGGTGGCTTACTGAGTATAATTTTTATACTCATCCTTGCTATGTTTTCCTTGTTTTTTTTCAGGAGCGCGAGGCGTAGGTCAAGAGTGGGCGTGATCTGAAGGGAATTGTCACAGAGGAATGGGTTGTCCCGGGGCGTCAGTCCAGTCTTAGTCTTTATTTTTGTATTCGCATTCCTTTTAAATTTATTTTCCAAACGGTCTTGTGTTCTGTGTTTATCGTTCGAAAAACTTTATTGAAATTTGATGATTTTTGGCTACTTCATATTTAAATCTCTCGTGCGTCTGTGTCGTGTCGTTAGTCACTATCCGTAGTAAAATATTGGGCTGTGACAACACTCAACACATAAACAAGGGTATTGAAGGAGCAATCCGAATAACGACAAAGAAACGAATTAAAGAAAGAAAATGATTAAGGACTAATTTAGACGTAGTAACATATAAGAGTTACATATACTAATCAAGAGGAAAAAAGAAAGACATTTAACATCAATATGCTTTCTTTCAATGGTTTTTTTTCTTCTGATTGGCAAAATCTAATCAATTTACCAGCAAGAAAATTGATTTAGAAGATCTTAAAGAAGAACAAAGTGTTGATAAGATCCAGATCTAACACTTGAAAGAACATAAATTTTTTTTTTTTTTTGTTATATATTTTTGTGATAGAACATGAACATTCTACACAAACCGAGAAAAAAAATTATAAGAGAATTAAAAGAGATAAGTGCAATAAAACATATATCCGATCTTGAGCCTAAAACTCTGTTACCAAAATGATATGGAAATCAACCCAAGGGAAAGTATGGAACGGATTACCTTGATGATCAAGATCAAGAGTAAAGAAAACTCGTTTCTAAACTCATGATTCGAATCACTCCACAAGAGGTTTGATCAATACCACTTTAATGACTCTACATGCAAGTTCTAAACACAAGAATTTGCAAAGAAAGTTTAGCTCTCAAGAAAGCTAAAATAGAAATTCTATTCTTAATTCCAAAATCTGATGTCTAATAAAAGAAAAGAAGGCTTTATATAGCCTTTACAAACCTTAACCTATGTGATACATAACTCCAAAATTAAATGGGCTAGTAAATGAGAAATACCCATAACCTCCATATTAAAATGGCTAGTTAATGGTGGAATATAGTAACCTATGTGGTTACAATATAACTTAACTCCTATATTTAAAACTAGCTTAAATATGACAACAAATAGTTAAACTATAATTAAATAATGCAAATAATAAAATGTGCTTATTAGTCATCCTTGGACTATTTGATAAATTCAGCGGAGTTCATTAAATGCAACTTAAAGTGCATTTAATTCATCTCTGTCTTGAAGCTCCACTTTGCATAACATATAAGGGAGGTCTCCAACGTCTTCTAGAATTTCCTTTGATGAGCTCACCATAGCTTGAATATAACTGTATAAGGTTTGTTGTAGCTTCTTGGCTCTTGTCCTTGTAATTGGACCTTGAGGTATGGAAATTCCTTGGTCGTGGTTCATATCAGATATGATATGAAGAAAGATGGAAAAGGTTGATTTATGTGATGTAATGACTCTAATTTTTACCTATTTAATCTAAGGTCATTACTATACCTTTGAATGCGGAATTACATTAAATGGGCCCGGAATATAAATGCGACTTAACAGTTGCCTTTTATTAGCTCGTGAGAGAGAAAAACAAATGCAGGGAAGAGAAAGGAAAAGAACAATACTGAAATAATTGTCTCAATCTACCTTAAGTTTATTATGCGATTACAATTCAACCTATACTAATCTATACTAATGAAGTAAATAGAATTCAACCTAAACTAACCTATACTAGGAAATGGAAAGCAACTACCCTATGCACGTGCCACGGTCCCGGGGTGTACGATGCTACCGACGATCTCATATGGGTGCCTTGCCTTTATCTGAAAAGTAAAGTAGCACGAGGCTCGAGTATTTCTAGAATACTCAGTAAGTGACCCCTTATCAGGGTTATGCAACATTCACATGCAATGAAATGGATGGGACCTATCTTTCGTTTCGTTTCGTTTTCCCTACAGTGCTGTCCTAACGGGTAAACTTTGGACGTGTACCATATACTCTACACACAGCCCATACGTGCGAGTATGGGCTCACCAGCTAGTTTGCACACCGCTGGGCCACTTTCCTTATTTGGTGGGCATGCTCTGGGACCCCCTTATGCCGGAACCCGTTAGAACTAGTAATCGTCACGGCAGCGCTATGCAAAGCATAACAATCGTTGTCCTGCCATTGGATGTACGCGTCCGTACCCTCGTGATGAGATAGGGGTATCCCACCAGATGCATGAACACACAATATGCATGAGGTCCCCACTAGTCCTACATTTATCATTAATGAACATAATCCCTTGTCACGTTTCATGCTTACATGTCATTCTCATTTTCATTTCTTTACGTATCATGCATATTCCTAACGATGTTACGTTTCCATGTAGTTTACCGTATTTCATGTCATACAATTCATGCGGTTTATATTCAAATATTCCATATAATCATGCCATAATCATTCAAGAATAACATATTGTCACATGCATTACATATCACATCAAACTAAGCAGCATACATAACATACATAACATACATTCACGTTCAAATGATTACATACTTAAGCACAACAAACTAGCATACAAGTTAATGACACGTGTGAATCCATGGGCACATGCCAACAAACAGCAATTAACGCGTAACCTACGACGGGTGGGGTCACTTATTGAGTATTTCTTTAAATACTCAAGCCATGTGCTACTACATTTTTCAGGTTTAGGCAAGGCATTCTTATACGGCTGACGACGGTATCGCAACTTGAGACCATAACACATGCATAGGATAGTAGTATTTATCTTCTTAGACTTAGATTAGAATAGGATGTTTTTAACTTAAACTCTTATTCATTTTATTTAGTCTTTTGTTGTGTTGTTTTAAAGATGTTTCGAAACACGTAAGTCCATGGTTGTGCTTTAAGATAAATGTTATGTTTTATGGAATTTAAATGAAGTCTTTCGCATTTAATATTTATGGTATACAATAACGACCTTAAATTAAGTAGAAAATTTAGGGTCGTTACATGTGATATCCTACATCGGGTAGGGAGTAGAACGAAGCATTCTTTGTAAGGGTGTGGAAAACTCTCCCTAGCAGACACATTTTAAAAACCTTGAGCGGAAGCTCAAAAAGGAAAGCCGAAAGAGAATAATATATGCTAGCAGTGGACTTGGACGGTTACAAATGATATCAGATCCGTACACCAGGGCAAGGGGGTGGATTGTGAGATTCCACATGGGATGAGGAGTATGACAACAACACCCAAGAATGCTAGCTCGACCAAAAAACTTTAAAATGGTTACGCTATGCATACCGTGCAAGTAAACTTTGTCTCGATGGACTAAGTAGAATTCAAAAAAAAAAAAAAAACTTTATTAATAAAATGAAAAAAAGTAAAAAAAAAAAAAAAAATTATAGCAGAATTTAATTATATTTGAACTTAATTCACATAAAATTAGATTTCATATTTCAAATTATAATTAAATTAATCTAAATGAAGCGTTATATACACACTATAATGAGGTAGCTGCATGACGTGGCTTTTCTAAATTATTTTTATTTTTATTTTTTAAAACTCAATTATTTTTTAATGGCTTAAAATTATATTGAAATTTTTTAAAAATAAAAATGGAATATATAGTGACTGATGACGTGGATTTCCTTTACTTTCCTCTTTCTCCGCACGATTCCATTAATGACCCTCCGCCGACATCTCCCAAACTATCGTTATTTTATTTTTATTTATTTATTTAATTATTTATTTAATTATTTATTGTTCTGAGACTCTCATTATCCATAACACAATTATTCCGACCCAAAATAAAGTATGATTTTCAATAATCTAAATTAATTCACACAATAAATAATAATAATCATAATAAAACTAACAACCATTTTTTATTGACTAAATTAATAAAAATATGACGACTTTTTGTATTTTATTTTTAAAATATTTCTACACTTCCCTAACTTTTAATACCTTAAAACTTATATACAATATTATATATATATATATATATATATATATATATATATATATATATATATATATATATAAAGTATTTTAAAGATTATTAAAAAAAAAATTAAAATTTAGGAATATTTCTATTAATTTATATTTTCTCAAGTTGTTTTTTTTAATTATTAAAAAAAAAATATATTTACCCACAATAAAATATTATATTAATGACTTAAATCTCATAAAACTCGAATATAAAACATTCATACGTCATGACACATTATTAGCATCGGTTACAAACGTCAAATATTATTAACTTTCATGATAATAATCTTAAAAGTAAGATACGGTAGGATTGAGTTGTAACTCTATTCAAATCGAAGAAAAAAAAAAATCTAACTCAACTTGGATAGTCCAAGTTAATCGGGTTCTCGAGTCATATGACCACCCTGGTTCGTTTCTTAAAACATAAAATTAAATATGGGTTGAAAGTATTTTCACCGGACAATTAAATTTGAAATATGTGAGTTTATTTATTTATTTTTTAAAGTAAGGTTTTGTTTTTGAACATTATATAAAAAAAAAATATAAATGAATAATTAAAAAATGGATTTAAATCTCAGTGTAAAAATAAAAATAAATAAAAAAAAGAAAAAGAAAGAGAAAAATAGAAAAATAAGAGCACAATCCTCCGTGTGTGTGGCTCTTTACTGTCGCTTTATTTTCTAATTTATCGCTTTATTTATTAAATAAAAAGGAGAGATGGAATCAGGATTGTAGGAGTTCTCTCTGTCTGCTGCATTTCTCTTCCGACTCAAATTCTTGGTTCAGGAGGAGGAACAAAAGTTTCTCCCTAACAATTTTGGTGTGTGTGGCTATGGTTCATCTACGATAAGGACCTCAATCGCAATCTCCTCGTTTTCTTCTTCTTCTTCCTCCATTTTTCTTTTCAAATCTGACCGACAGAGTGAGCAAAAATGATGATCAGGGATTTGGTGCTGTTTATGCTTCTTGTTACTGTCATTGCTCCGATTTTGCTTCACACTTATCGTCTTGGATCCTTCAATTTCTCCTCCTGTAAGTTCTACTCTCGATTGGATTTGCGCTTTGGCCTTCTTTTCTACTTCCTTACTACTCATTTTCCTGCTTCTTGTTTTCTTTCTCAGCCAGAGATGAATTTCTGGAAGATTTCTCAAGCTTTGTAAGTGGAATTGTGCGGTTTTCTCTTTACTTTGTTGAATTATCTGAATTAATGTATGATTTGTTACTTTTTTTTTTCTTCTCTCTTCTCAGACTCTAAGCAGTCATTCTGAACATTTGAATATACTTCCTCATGTAAGTAATTTTGTGTTCCTCTTTTTGATTTTCTGCTTGGATTATTTCTGGCTTTAACTTATAGATCTTTGCTTGTTCCGTCTTATTTCTTGTATCAGGAATCCTCTAGGATTCTTAAAGAACCCGTTGGAACTGTGTACTCTAACAATACAGCTCATCCAGAACCGGATGCGTCTGCTGTGGAGCAGAATTCAACCGACGTCCAAGGCTCAGCACATGGTGTTTTTTTCTTTTCTTTTTGAATTGAACATTTTCTTATTCTGTGTCTTGCGCTTCTATAATTTTGCAAATCTTATCGTTACAGATTTGCAATTACCGGAATCGCGGGAGCATAAGTCTACTCGTGCACTTTCCACCACGAATGAGAACGTTAGTTCGATTGGAGAGAATCACATCAGGCAGATCACCGACCCACTGAGGCAGCTGAATCTCAGCAAGGGCATTCCGGTACAATCGGGCACTGAGCGTGTGAAGGTAGAAAACACTGCAGAATTCACATGACTAAGGCATAAATTCCTTCGTGCCTCTTAAAATTTGGCGAAAACGTTTCGTTTCTCATAAATTTCTGGTCCACTTCTTTTATTGTCATACTCTGTACCTTTTAAAACTAATAATAGCGTTGGTGGCTCTGGAATATAGAGAACAGTTTTCCATTCATCATGGCTTTTATGTTATGAATTTGCAGGAGAGCGGATTCTTCTTCTTTAACTGTTTCTTTTTTTTTTTTTTTTTTTTTTTTTTTTTTTTTTTTTTNTTTTTTTTTTTTTTTTTTTTTTTTTTTTTTTTTTGTAATTGACCATATTCGTACTCTCGTCTTTCCTCTCTACCTTTTTGTTTCAGCAGGATTATAGTGGAAGATAATTAATCAAGATGCAAGATCTTAGATTTTCTTAAATTACGTTTATTTCGGATTACTATCATGCATACTTCACTATTCGTTGTCCTATGCTAAAATTAGGATAGATAATACTTTCATAATGCTCGAAGGCTCTAAACACAGATGATTAAAGAAAATATATATTAATCTAACCTTTGCGTGGTCAACTTGGCTTTATAGCAATCAAGATAATGCTTTCATACGCAGTTATTTGTAGTTCATTCTAGTTTGCTGTTCTTTATGAGTTTCTGAGTTCATGAATTGATGTAATGATTTTCTTTTCGGAAACAATTATATTCAGCATGCATGTATGCATGTACATCTCAGTATCTTCTTTTTCACCCGGCTCCTTCGCTTCTGTGGCTTGATTTCCAGGAAAGAAAGCGTGTTCAACAATCCATCCAATCCACTGACAAGGTTCGCAAGGCAAGAGAATCATCTAAATCAGAAAACGATGATGAGGAAGCTGCTGCACCAAATACAAGGGTTCAGTATCTTAAAGATCAACTTGTCCAGGCAAAAGTGTATCTTTCCCTTTCAGCCACAAGGAATAATGTTCATTTTATTAGACAATTACGTCAACGGATGAAAGAGATCCAACGCATTTTAGGGCGTGCAAACAAAGACTCCGAGCTGCCCAGGGAGTAAGTATATACCTCTGGAGCATGTTAATATTTGGCATCTTGCAGGGGATTTTTATATTCCTTTCAACATTCACATTTGTGATAGTTTATGATTTGGCCAGTAGTCACAGCTTCCAATGTTTGATTGTTAATTACATACCTTGATGAATGCAGTGCCCAAGAGAAGTTAAGGGCAATGGATCAAATATTGACCAGAGGAAAACAGATTCAGGATAACTGTGCTTTGATAATCAAAAAGGTTCGGGCTATGCTCCAGTCAACGGAGGATCAGCTGCGAGTGCACAAGAAGCAAGCACTGTTCTTGTCACAATTAACGGCAAAAACACTTCCCAAGGGCCTTCACTGTCTTCCCTTACGCCTGACGACTGAATATTACAGCTTGAATTATTCTAAGCAGCCGTTTCCCAATCAAGAAAAACTAGAAGACTCCAGTCTGTATCATTATGCATTATTCTCAGATAATGTATTGGCAGCAGCAGTTGTTGTAAATTCAACCATTGCTCATGCGAAGGTATTTAGATTTTCTACCCATAAATATAGAAGTTCTATGCTTGAAAAGAAAAATGAAAAGAATACGTCGAGGTCTGACGACTGTTTTTGGAATTTTATTCTCTGTTTTCCTTGAACGGTTAAGTAGTAGGGTGGAGTTTGAATGTAACTTTGCTATGACATCACAACTAATATAATTTCATTGATATTGGACAGGATGCCTCGAAACATGTTTTCCACATTGTTACCGACCAGCTCAATTACGCTGCAATGAGGATGTGGTTTCTTGTTAATTTTCCTGGAAAAGCGACTATTCAGGTCCAGAGTATTGAAGAATTCTCATGGTTAAATTCAAGCTACAGTCCAGTTCTCAAGCAGTTGGGTTCTCCATCAGCAAAAAATTATTACTTCAAATCTCATAGAGCCCATTCTGATTCAAATATGAAGTTCCGGAACCCAAAGTATTTATCTATCTTGAATCACCTCCGATTTTACTTGCCAGAGATATTCCCAAAACTGAAGAAGGTTCTGTTTTTGGATGATGACATAGTTGTGCAGAAAGATCTTACTGGCCTTTGGTCTCTTGATCTGAAGGGGAATGTAAATGGGGCAGTGGAGACTTGTGGAGAAAGCTTTCATCGTTTCGATAAGTATCTTAACTTTTCAAATGAGCTCATATCGAAGAATTTTGACCCTCGTGCTTGTGGTTGGGCATATGGAATGAATATATTTGATTTGGAGGAATGGAAGAGGCAGAACATAACTGACATATACCACACATGGCAGAAACTTGTAAGTTTTCGAACATTACTTATCTTAATCATGTTGTCTTGCACTTTCGTCGCTCGTTCATATGGGGATGATTTAAACAAATTTTATACGTTAATTCTCCATTTGTGGTAGCAGCAGGCAGATTAAAGATTTAAATCGGTATTCGTCTCGGTTACACGTTTTAGCAACTGTCTGACTCTAATAGAATTGGAAATATTTCATAGGAAATGAAGCCATTCAGCCCTTATACTGCCACCGTTTAATGTGGTTCCCTTATTCTTGTTATTGAAATTAAATTATTTCTGTGGCCTTTTCTCTGCAACCATCAAACTTGACATGGATTCTATAAAATCCTAAAAGCTTCCCATTTCTTTGTTGCACCAGAATCACGACAGACAATTGTGGAAGTTAGGAACCTTGCCCCCAGGTCTTATAACATTCTGGAAGCGCACGCATCCTCTCGACCGATCATGGCACGTTCTAGGCCTCGGATACAACCCTAGTGTCAACCAGAAGGAGATCGAACGAGCTGCTGTTGTTCATTACAACGGAAACATGAAACCTTGGCTGGAGATAGCCATACCCAGGTACCGTAACTATTGGATGAAGTATGTCGATTTCGACCACGAGTACCTTAGACAGTGCAATATTAATCCATAACAAGACACCTCAACGCCTTCTCATGGTTCCACCAAAGTCATACAGTTAAACAGGTGCCATTCTTTTCCCCATCTCTTGTAAATTAGTTTTTCTTAGGTCAATTCTTTTGTAGAAAGAACGTTTTTCTTTTTCTTTTTTGCATGATTTTATATTGTGGGCGAGTGGGATCCCGAATTTACCTCAATTTGTAAATGATTGAGAGTGTTTTGTTTTTCCTAAAAGTTTATTCTGTGGTGGACAGCTTAAAGTATTGTCAAAGTCTATGTAACGTGTACATTAAATTTTGGTAATAAGGAATTATTATGTTTTATTATGCGACTTTCTTTGGTTTTTTTTTTTTTTTTTTTTTTTTTTTTTTTTTTTTTTTTTTTTTTTTTTTTTTTT
>NW_019268560.1:334808-363835 GCF_002738365.1 Cucurbita moschata | reverse complement strand
TTTTTTTTTTTTTTTTTTTTTTTTTTTTTTTTTTTTTTTTTGGCATTTTTGGCATTTTTGGCATTTTTGGAATGTGTCATGTGATGATGGATTGGTCTATGCTAATAAGGAATGGATTTGTTCATTAGGTTGAAAGGTCAAACAGATGTTATATAAAGTAATAAAGTAAGCTCGGTCGATCGAGAATCTTTTTTTTCCTCTCCCTTCAAACACTGTAAACGAAGAAAATAAAAGGTCCGCAACCTGAGTCAATTACCAAACCAATGGGTTACTTTCATTTTAAAAGGTGAGAGGGATCAGCCAATTAGAGGAATGTGTATAAGTTGGACAATAGATGGAGTGTAAGTTAGGTTTACGTTGAGGAAAAATATATAGTTTTATATAGATAAAAGGACTAAGTAGTTTAACAATCATACATATGTGTATAGTTGCGACAATTCATATCTAACTTCGAAAAAAATTTCTGTACTATTGTGATAATCGAACGAGGTTTAATTTTTTTTTAAATTTTTAAATTTTTATTTTTAAGTATCCTTGATTAAGAAATCGAACTTTTAACAAACGATTAAAACTAATATTTAATACAACAAGTTAGATGAATATAAAGTATGAAAAATTAATTCTAGATAAACAATTTGGAACAATATGCAATAATAAATCACGGTACTAATTTTAAAATTAAATAGGACAGAGTTAGAGATTTAACACCATAATTTTGTAAAATTAAATAGGATAGAGTTAGAGATTTAACACCATAATTTTGTAGTAGTTTTGGTCAAACTCTACCTACTTCCACTCTATTTAAATACTTATTTTCTTTCCATGCCTTAGATGAGAATATTTGCTAAAATCACTGTATCTATATGGTTTTGAAAGTTCTCAATTTATAATCAATTACATAATTAAATAAATTACAATGTTTGTCTATAATAAAGGGTCAAATATAGTATCTTGGTAAACTGTAATAGAAATGTTAAATATCCTCAATCATACAATATATTTGACAATAATAAAGGGTCAAATATGATAGTAAACCATAATTCAAGCTGAGCATCGATTTGAACGAACGTGAAACTTGGATTTCAAAAATTCAAATAGAGGTCGAGAAACACTTTTGTGAAGATGTTAGCAACTTGGAGATGGGAAGGTATATACTGTGTGCGAAGTTTGCCGGCCATAACAAGTTCTTGAAGTAAATGATAGTCTAATTCAACATGGTTGGCCCATGATACATATGGTAAACAATAATTCAAGACTAAATATCCTTAACACCCCTTGCAAGCTGAGCATCGAATTTGAACAAACGTGAAGCTTGGATCTGAAAAATTCAAAGAAAGGTCGAGAAACACTTTTTGTGAAGATGCCAGCAACTTGGAGAAGGGAATGTACATATTGTGTGCAAATTTTTCTACCGATAACAAGTTCTCGAAGGAAATAATAATCTAATTCAACATATTTGGCTCGCTTGTGAGAAACGGGATTAAAGCTAAAAAAAACAGCACTTTTGTTGTCACATAAGAGTAAGAGCTGCGGTGAAATAGGAATCTTAAGGTCATACAAAAGATGCGTAAGCCAAAGAAGTTCAGCAACAATCATGGCAGGAGCACGATGCTCAAATTTGTAGCTGGAGTGTGAGACAGCAGGTTGCTTTTTTGGCACTTCAAGAAACGAGATTGCTACCAAGATAAATGGAATAGCCAGATGTAGAACGACTATTATCAGGACAACCAACCCACTTAGAATCTGAATAAGCCACTAGGAACAGTGGATGGACGAAAGGTAAGACCAAAGTGGAGTGTTCCCTTAACATAGCAAAGAATACGTTGACAGCAAGAAAGTGATATGTAGTAGGGGCATGCAAATATTGACTGATAGAATTGATAGCATGGGCAATATCTGAACACATAATGTTCAAGTACTGAAGGGCACCAATAAGAGATCGATAGATAGTAGGATTAGAGAAAGGAGAACCATCAGTAGTCAAGTGTTGAGAAACAATCATGGGGTGTAGACTGGTTTGCTATCGAACAATTGAGCACGAGTAAAAATATCTCGAGCATATTTTAATTGACTAATAAAGAGACCATCAGGAGTGGGTGAAACTTCAAGACCAAGAAAGTAATTGAGAGAGCCTAAATCCTTGGTAGCAAACTCAGAATGAACCTTGTGAGTAATGCTGTCAAGAAGAGATAGGTTATTGTCGATGACAATAATGTCAACAACATAAAGAAGCAGATAGATAATGTTAGATTGCTGATGAAAGACAAAAAAAAAAGGACATATCAGTGCCATTGCAAGAAAAATCAAGTGTGAGAAGAAATGACCTGAAACGCTGAAACCAGGCAGAAGGACTTGCTTTATTTAAGTCATAGAGAACTTTTTTTAATAGACAGACATGAGTGGGAAATCGAGGATCAATATATCCATGAGGTTGTTCCATATGAACATGTTCAATAAGATTTTCATTGAGGAAAGCATTCTTGACATCAAGTTGCCGAAGAGGTCATTTATTTGTGACAGTAAGAGAAAACACAACACGGCCAGTAGTAGCCTTGACAACTGGACTGAAAGTGTCAATGTAGTCGAGACTAGGAACCTGAGTATAACCTTTGGCAACAAGACAAACCTTGAAACTCTTGACGGATCCTTCAGGCAAATATTTAATGTGGAACATCCATTTAGAACCCACAATGTTAGTGTTGACAGGGCGAGAAACTAAAATCTAAGTGTCATTTTGTTGTAAAGCTCAAAGTTCTTCATCCATGGCAGCAAGCCAAGTAGGATTATTAGCAGCAGATTTGAATCCTCTTGGCTCAGTGGATGCTAGAAGAGGAGAAAGAAGTACAAATGAGTCCAAAATACCAAGAATTGTTGGATGACCAGTCTTGAAGATACGACCTTTGGCTCGTGTGATCATAGAATGAGAGCCCAAAAAAGAAGAGGATTCAAGAGCAGGTTCAATAGAGGGTGGATCAAGAGTCGATGGTGGCAAAGACGAACCTACAAGAGAAGTAACCTACACAAACTCATCCACAAGGCCAAAAAAAATATCACATAGAGATGAACTGGATTGAGGAATGTGCGGTGAAAAAGGGGTAGGGGGGATGAATCAATATGGTAAAGATGGCGGTTCCAAGAAATTTAAAATATGAAGAGAGGAAAGAGGTGGGCTTGAGAGCTAGGGTCAACAGGAAAGTGAGTTTTCATCAAATTGAGTGTGACAGGTGATGTATAACATAGTGGCGGTGGGATCAAGAAACCCTTTATGAGAGAGAATATAACCCAAGAAAATGCAAGAAATGTTGCGGGAGAAAGTTTGTTATGCATATAATCACACAAGCAAGGATAAACACAACAACCAAAGAGATGAAAATTGTCATAATGCGGAGAGTAGCCATAAATGAGTTCAAAAGGTGACTTACCTCCAGGAAGTGGAGTAAGTTCAAAAGGTGACTTACCTCCAAGAAGTGGAGTAAGCAATCAGTTGATAATATAAGCTGCAGTGCTGAAGGCGTCAACCTAGAAACGAGGAGAAAGATGAGAGTGAAAGAGAAGGGTCAAGCCAGTCTTAGTCACATGAAGTTGTTTTTCTCTCAGCACAATCATTTTGAGAAGAATGTTGATTTTCCACAAATTTTTGAAATTATTGAAATTGAAGAAAAATATGAAAGAAATCATATTTAAATTTTAAAGGATCCAAGTGAATCGGGAATAATCATCAATAAAAATAACATAGTAAAGAAAATCTGAATTGGATTTGATCGAGGAAGGACCCCAAAGTTCATAATCAATAAGATCTAACACATGAGACGACCTATTTTCATTGCAGGAATAAGGCAATCGATGACTTTTCAGAAGCTGACAAGTCCTACATAGTGATGAGAAGGCAATAAAGATGTAAGAGAAAGATGGTCTTTTTTATTTAAAAATGAAATAACAGAATAATTCACATGACCGAGGCGAGTATGCCATAAATCGTATGAAGCACGTAAAGATTTGTTTATAAGGAAAGAAATAAAAGCAGAGTTGCCCTCCAACATATATAGCCCTCCATCCTTTTTACTGGGTGCCACCATCCTTCGTGTTTGATAATTCTGGATAATAAGGAGATTATTAGTAAATGTAACGGAGAGAGGAAAATAAGACGTTAATTTACTAATTGAAAGAAGATTTTTAGTGAGATAAGGGACAACCAAGACATCTAATAAGTGAATATTTGGAATAGAAGAAAGACTACTAGTGTGGGTATGGGTTGGGATGCACCGTTTCCTATGATCATAAAGTTTTTACCCGTGTAATTTTTAGACTGATAAAAAAGTAGATGGGTCGACAGTCATATGGGTCGAAGCCCCAGTGTCCAAAAACCAATCAGCAGCCTTGGGTCTAGCAACAGTGGTCGACGACCCTGACCCGAATGGGTTTGTCCTTGGTTGGAAGAGTTTTTGTTGTGGGAATGAGAACAACCTCGCTTGTTGCTAAAGGAAGCAGGGTGATTTTGATGGGTGCGACCACAATTAGTGGCTGTGAATGTCGTAGAAGTGGAGTCAGAAGACTCAAGGGAGTGTTGGAACAACTCAAAACTTTCCACTTTAGAGACTAAATCTACAAAACAGGAGAGTGGGGTGAGAGCCATCTGACTAGTAGAAAAATTTGAAAAATCGATGCCAAATTCACAAAGGAACCAGTGCACTTTATCAATATTCTCGACAGGTCTGCCAATGGCATGAAGTTGGTCAAATATTGTTTTGAAGATACGGGCATACTCAACAACAAGTTTCGTGTCGTATTTTATCAGTTGCAAGTCATCCTTGAGTCTCAGTTCACGGGCTTTCGAATGATAACTGAACGTAGTCTCCAACACGAGCCAAACATCATGTGTAGTGGAAAGACCAACGACAACAACAATGGCTTCCTCAGTGAGAGAGGAGAGTAGGAGGCAAAGAAGTTGTTGATCGCCTGCCTTCCACGCCAAATATTTGGTGTCGAGTGTTGAGGAGGTTTTTGGTTCAAAGTGAGGTGGTGAAACTATAGTTTCATCAAAATAGCCTAACATGACTTGACTCTCAAGGAGAGGAAGATGTTAGCTTTTCAAAAGAAGATAATTAATTGGAGGGAGAAAGTTTGATGGGTTGCTAAATCGAAGGGGGATCTGATACCATGAGAATATTTGCTAAATCACCACACCTAAATGGTGGTGAAAGTTCTCTATTTGTAATCATTTGAGAGTCAAATAAATTACAAAGATATGGAATGAATACAAATAATAAAAGAACAAATATGATACCTTTGTTAAGTCGTAATAGAGAAATTTGCCTATGATACATGGTCAAATATGGTAGTTATGTTCAACCGTAATGGAAGGCTAAATATCTTCAATCATACAAGATATTTGCTTATAATAAAGGGTCAAATATGATACATTTAGTAAACGATAATTTAAAAGCTAAATATCGTTAACAAAATGTTAGAGGGGTTGGTTTTCTAAACCTTAATGTCAAATAAATGTGTTATGTGCGAAAGTGATCAAACTATTACTTGCATTGATTGATTGGACTCTATAGTGATACTAGAACCCAAAATCATTTAATAATTACGTTGGGTGTAACGTCACAATTGCACTACAATTGCACTCTTTCAGGACTTACAATACAATTGTTGTAACACTTATTTATGTTCACGAGTAAGTTAGCCAACTAAAAATTGGGTCGTCGTTGGCACAAAAAACCTATACTTAAGCCTTTGTCCTTGTTTTTTAAAAAAAAGTTTTGAAAAGTGAGATTACGAGAAAGTTTTGGGAAACATTTTGAAAATTAATTTGAGAAAACAATGTTATAAGCTAGCAAACGATGACACTGATAGCATATAACCCGAGGAGATTAACAGAGATTAACAATTAGTCATATTTCCTTTATAATACATTTTAAGGCAAATTGTCATCAACACCGTTGAGAAGTCATGCACACAAATTATAATAAATAAAAAATAAATAATTAGCTAACATGAAAGACTTATAATGAAAGCAAGGTAAAGAGTTTGGAATTGGTATGTGGCCACAAACAACACACCATATATAAACATAATCGTGACAACCTCGTCAACTTAAGTGGTCGGTATCCCTATCAATCGACTATGAGATATGAAGTGTGGCTAACTTCACGTCTTTGCATATTCCCCGCTGATTTCACTGTTACAGAGTCCCTCTACTTTACAAGAAACTCTTGTACTCTCTTCTCAAGTTGACGATCTATCGTGGCCTCTCAGTCAGGATCTCTTAACTTGGTTCATTCAAGCATGATGATTTATTAGGGAGATATTCATATTGATCTCCTAAAGCACGGGAAACATAATCTATTTGTTCATGCATGCTTATTTAGGAGATATTCTTATCAATCACCTAAAGCACAAAAAAAATCATAATCTAAATATTCAAGCAAGTTCAACGAGAAGATAACATTCATCAATCACCTAAAACATAGATCACGATCTCCCTTCCTTCATTCTAGCACAACAGAAAACATAAAAATATGCATGCATCATAAATTCTCATCTAAATAGCCCCTTTAGAGTCCTAAACGTACATATTCTAATCACTTAAGACAATATATACTTGCATGCTAGCATGTACTAGTGATCTCTACAAGTATTACTTTAGTAAAGTCTAATGGCTACTTACATGGATAAAATGTATTTTCTTGAGCTAGTTTTTCTACTTGTTAACGGCTCATAAATTTTTATATTTCTCTAGTACCTAATTCAAGTCACAATAAAGTTAGTATCGAAATTGGAGTGAAAAAAACAGAACAACATGAATGTACACACCTTCATGCATGACTGGATAAAAGGATATGCGCGGCTTTGCGCGCAGGTACATCACCCGCTGAAAGAGGAAGACTCGCGCTCCAAGTGCACCATGTGTTAGGTTTTATGCTGAATTATTACATGCAGGCGAAATCCTTCCAAGAATAACATATCAAAATTTCATAACCTAATTCTAAAAATATCACTTGGATCTCAAGGAAAAAAAAAAACGTCAAACTCTTACCTCCCGAACTTCTTTGTTTATAGGATTTGGACTATTTAAGTGCCCGTACTTGATATTATCGACGTTCTGAACAACTTTCATGAAGGAAACATGGTCGGAATATGACTCTTCATATCGGGATCAAAGCACCTTGACGAATACTTTTCTTTTCCAAACCCTCTTCACTCTTCACTCTTCTTTTCTTTTATTCTTCTTCTTTGTGTTCTTTCTTTTTTCACCAAGCTCTTAATTAGGCACTTGACGGATTTCTAATTAGGCCACAGAGGCAAAAGGACCAAAATACCTCTATGAGATTTACTATTTTTTTTTTTTTTCTTGAGTTTCTCTTTTTATACCATCTTGAAATTTGATCTCTAAAGCCTTTGATAAACCCTTGCAAGTTTAAATATCTTTAAAAAAATTCAGAAATTAATTATCGTCGGGACTTAGGTGTTTCAATGCCTTTGTAGTTCAGAGTTGAGAGCAATGGGAGGTCACATCCACAAATGTTTGATATTTAGGTGAGTGATATGGGCAAGCATTTTAGTAGGGATGACATAAGTACGTTTAAGACCTAGTAAGAACCCTAGAAGGGTGAAGACATGCTTTTAAGGGAGCCAAGTACTCTGCAAAGAGTCAATGATAGCTCTAATAAAGCAACTACAAATAAAGAGATATGATCTTAAAACTAGATAGACAATCAGGATTGGAGAGGGTACAATAACCTAGAGAAGCTCATTATGTAACACTCGAGCTTAGGAAGTCGAGGAGACCGAGGCTCGAGTTGATGAAGAAGGAAAATGTGCTAGGGATAATTATAAGAAAAAAAAATGGTCAAGGTCAATATAGAGGCAAAATGGTCGGTCTAACTTGAAGGGTCTAGTTGGTTGGTCATAAAAAGAAAGAGAAAGAAAGAAGAGGAGAAAGAAGAAAGAAAAGAGATTAGGGTTTTGAGGCCAGAGGAGAAGATCTGACCAAAAATCGACGACGAAGATTTGAGAATCCTCAACCTAAACCTTCAGCAGTCCAAGGGAAGGTGCTCTCACGAGTCGCACCTTCCTAACGTCCAAGAACTTAAGGTTAGTCTCCGAATGTCTAGATCGAGATGTTTATCGAGATTTTTATGTGTTAGCGGTGTTTTTGTGTTGATTCTTAGACTTTTACTCTCAGCAGTGTCATCTCCTCAAGTTTCAGAGTGAAGGCGGCCAAGATTTACGTTCGAATCGGAGTTTCAAGAAAATGCGATTTTCGGTAAGAAATCATATTTTTCTCCAAATTCGAACTCGAATAATAAGACCTGTGATTACCAAAAAAAAAATATAAGAAAATAGATTGAAAACGCGAAAACCTAACGTTTTGGAAAATTTGGAAACACGCAGTAGGAGAGAGAGGAGCACTGCCACGTGTTGGCCAGCGTACGGAGGAGCGCGATGGAACCGATGAGCGGCACGTGTCGATTTCTCGCTGGAGAGACGCATCCTCACTCGTAGCAGACACATGTCAGGCGCTTGGATTCGGGTCGACCCGAGTTCGCAACGACGAACAGCATGCGACATAGAACCACGCGAACCACTCCGCCTGTGAGACCGCTCTGACCCGTCCAATCAGACCTGACTTGACCTCCGACTATGCAAAATCTATGCGCGTGGAAACTGATAAGGATCACAGGGTCCAAGACCAAGAAGATTCAACAAGCATTCATTCTCCATCTACAAAATTGGATAGGCTCGGTTCAACCACCATTTCATGTGTTACAAGCTGATTCGATTGAGGAAGGACCATTTGAAGCTTTAGAAGTGAATATTTATACGGTTGAAGTAACTGAGGAAGTTGCAAGCATCATTTCATGAGTGGTTAGAAAACTTTATTTATTGTTTTTAATTTCATAATATTAAGGGGGAAAGTTAATTGTGAAATTGACTTCGTCTTTTGTGGATATTTAGAGGGATCGGGATTAAATCATGGCCATTAACTTTTCCAGTGAGTCCTTTCTAAGATTCAAGCAATTCTTGTGGTAGATTGCATCTGAGTCATTCAATCAAGCCTCCATTAAGTTGGATTGTGGAGTGACTCAATTTAGAACAAGGTTCCAAATGTTGCTAGATCTGTTATCTAATTTTAGCCTTATCTCTTGGTTGATCTAAATTTTGTATAAGGGGTGTTAATTTCTTTGATTCAAGGGTTCTTGCTTCAACAAAAGCTTGGATCTTTGGGCTAAGGATTAGGGTTGCCTTATCACAAATCGCGCGTAATTACCTCCTGAGCGTGTGTACGGCGTGTGAGTCATCCTTTTTCCTCCGTTCAGCCTCCATTTGCTTGTTTTTCATCTGGATTTCGACACTAACCCTATTATTATGTGAATTAGGACATATCAAGGAAATTCTAAAATTCTTGAAACCCTCTCCGTCAAGAAACTCGAGCTTGGGAAGACACGCGTCAACCGAATTCCCACGAGTAGTACTTGTAGGAACCGTTTGGAATAAGCGTGCATTCTATCAAATTGATAAACTTAGCTAGTTGAACCTAGTATGTTAGTATGGAAGTCATGGAAAAAAATTAATTAAAGAAATCAACGGAATCTAGATGTGAATGACTATGAAACCTGTTTAGACTAAAAATGTGATATTGTATGTATGCATGAGGAAGAAGGGAAATTTGTGAAATCTGTGCTCTGGGTGAAGATGGATGTTATCTTCTCATTCAGCATGTTTGTTAATATTGCATGAACGGCTGCATGCGAACTCTAGTGCATGATTGCTTGTGTTATCTTTCTTGTTGAACAGAAAGAAAACTACAAGTTTAGACTAGGGCGCTTGAGACTAAGTAGGCTAGACAAAACCCTAGAATGGGGATAACTCTAGAATACCATGCATTTAGGTTCGCGAAGCAATTACCAGAGGACCCATACTCCAGTATTCCAGACCAGACAGGTTTATGAGACCTTGCGCGAGAATCCTAAAGATGAGTGAATCCAAGTCTAAGCCACCAAAACACACCCTAGAAAGACTAGTAGGACACAACGGTAACTGTAGGTAACTCGCTAGAGTTGATGAGAAGTGTGGATAGTGTCACTAGAACCTCCACTTCCCTCTCTTCTCTGATACCATACCGTCAAGATAGAACTCTAATACTGAGATCGTTGATCTAGGCAGAGTTGAATAAGGAAGTGTGACTTGTGCCTCGACCTAGTGGTGATAGCTAACGGGTCTTCTAAACTGACCCCTAGGCTGTAGAAACCCGTCCCTGAGCAGGGGAATGTGGAACCACGTAGGGAGACTTAGTTGCTGACTGGTGTCACGGTCCTACATTCTTGACCGTGCGGCGTCGTGATATATACACGTTCACGACCAGCCTTAAGGGGAACTAAGCCCCATATATATTTTTCGCCCCAGCTTTGTGGCTTCGTCGGACCTTAGGCGAGGTTTGTCTTCGCCAATCGAACATCGCTTGTGCGGAATCCAAGCTTGTTCAACCACACACGCCGCCTGTGCGTGTCTGTTCAATCGTCTGCGACACATCCGACTTGCCTCTACGCTAGGCCAACTCATTCGGCTCGACCTTGCCTCTACTCGGGCCAAGGTCTCTCAATACAACGTCGCATCTCATCTTGCCATCTCGATCCCCATCGACGGAGTTCATATGTCTTGGCACCATCCCGAGTCTCGGGATGTCGTCGGTCATCATAACTCGTTCGGTCATGCCATCGAGAATGGGCCCGCGTGTCGTTCATCTCATCGGGACTTCCCAAACATCCATCCATCCGGGTTCTATCGAGGCATAGGCCCTCCCGTGCCCATGCCGAGTCATTTACGGATACCGTACCGGATACACGGGCTAGGGCGCAATACCGGTACACCCGTGTCATCCGGTATTGTCCTTCAAAAACCCATTTCAAAGGAAGTCGCCCGAGACACTCGTCTCGGCACGCTCGCCCACACTGTGACACACGTATGTGCCACAGGGTAGCTCACTTAGGCCACAGGGCCCAGGGGTGGTGGAGAGCTAACACCATGGTACCCTCTATAGTACATTTTGAGCCATTTTGATTCTATCAGGAGTATACATGATTTTTGTGAGGTGTCATACGGTGTCGTGCATTGTCCGTCCAATGTCCGATTGACACCAAACTTGGCGAGCATTCATATTTCATATGGACGGACTTAACTCCCGAACCGCATGCCCAAATTCCTTCCGAAACCTCGACTTTTGAGGTTAAGGCCCGGGGCCCTACCCGGCCCTTCAACAAGCCTATCTTGTCCTTCATGTCTATGCTGATGTCTCTGTTATGCTTGTGTCTCAACATGTCTTCAATGCCCACTTTGCGTGGTGGTGTGTTGGATGATGCATCGTCCTCCTCGATCGCATCATGGCATTCTTCTACGTTGGCCCGCATATGGCCGGATGGGCGTCTCTTGAGGGACGCCCCTTTGCTTGTCATGGCGTGAGGGTCACAACCTACTCTCTTCATAGTAAGGTTGTGACAACTGGCACACAGGGGATCGCAACCCTCGATTTTAGTGAATGTATGGTCTCATGGGAGGCTTGTCAACTAAGCTCCACGGATGATGTTCAAAGAGAGTTACTTATTCAGATCCAGCCATACGATCCCCTTAGTTTTACTAGGAAGTCACGCCTCACCCAGAACACCAATCATCTATTGCATAAGATAGACAAGCTTTCTAAGTTGTAGAAAAGAGAGTTGCAGTATAGTTCGCTCTCCTTAGAATCTTGAGTCAAGGCCGTAGATGCCTACTAAAATAAGAATGCGAAAAAAGCTTACAAGTAGGCTGCTTATTGAGTATTTTTATACTCATTTCTTTCTATTCTTTTTTCAGGTAAGTGATGCCATGGTTCGAGGTGGGAATCCATTTGAAGTCTTAAAGTCATAGAGAAGTGTCGTGGCGCGTCTAAGAGTCTGTACATGTTCATGTTTTAGATATATCATACATTTTGTAATTATACATATCCTTTTTCATGAAGACATACACCACTTGAACCTTTTTCTTTGGTTTTAATTCTTCTACGTAAATGCGAAATCTTTCTGTAATTTATTCCTGTCTATCATATTTTACACGTTTTCATTGCATAGTCTGTTAGTACAGCCTTTGATAATACTAATATTGAACCACTCGATGTCCATACTCAACGAATTAGAGGTGAGTCTTGGTTTAGATTGGTGATGTTCTTGAGTATTATCATAAAACTTGTAGTAGTTATACAAACGAATTAAATATTTTTTTTATGTCATCTACCGTCACTTTAACCATGGTATCATAATAAATATTCAAAAAGCAAAACGATATTTAATTTTCATATATTTTTCCATTTATCACAAGTGAATTCCAACTTTTAAGCCTTTTCTTGATATAAGAAATAGTTATATCATTGGAACTCGCATTATCACTGTGATAGAGAAAACCTTATCGATTCATAATCTTATTAATAGTCTCTCCCACGATCCCTCATTCCAATAAACAACTCTCAATAGTCTTGCCAATATTCTCTTCCTGGTGGTTAGCAACTTGGCTAAATTTGAGAATCTTTTATGCAAATTCCATTATGAAACAATAAAGTGTGCAGTGATTACCATGTAGTTAATGTTTTGCAACGAACTCCAGGTATAATTGGTAAGACAAACCCTCCTAGAATGACCGACTAAAAAAATATTTTAACTTCTTTTATTTTTTTTCTTACCGATAAAGTTGAAATATATCTCTAGCAAAACAATCTAACTCCAGGTATAACTGGTAAGACAAACCCTCCTAGAATGACTGACAAAAAAATATTTTAAATTCTTTTTTTTTTATCATAAAATTGAAATATATCTCTAGCAAAACAATCTGAAACCCTCATTCTCTACGAATTTAAATGATGAAGTGACTAAATAATGAAGTGATAATATTACCAAGTGCTTCCATAAATTGCTAGTTCCACAAGAATTACTATCACAAGCATACTCCTTGTAACAAGAGGTGCAAGTGCAACTATTGTAAAATGATCCCACATCTTCAACCGTGCCACGGGATGCATCCATTGAGACCCATGTGTCCATCATCTCATCGAAGGTTAAGTGAGCCTACTCGAGATGGACCCCACGCGATGTGTGTATTTTCGCGCTTTGCCTTCTCTTCTACTTAAACTTGAGACCTATGCGTTGTTAGGTCAATGTTCTAACCAATTGAGCTATTCAACTTTAACTTTTAATAAAGTTGGCTCCTCCAATATACCATCCGTAGATTAAACCAGGCCAAGATAACAATTGGGGAAGGAATTGTTGGCCGAAGAAAAACAGAAATAACAAAGAGGAAAAATAGGGAAGCTTTGAGATTTTGACAAAAAAAAAACAGGGTTGTTTATTTCTCATTCAATTGACTTATTTAAATAACTCTTCCGACCCTAAAAATGGCCCCAACTAAATCTACCCCTGGGTAAATATGGCCCGCAGCTAAAAATATGGCAATCCATTCATATGTCACATGGTCAAAAGACAAAATTCAAATAACTAATTTGAGGAAAAACCTAGAAAACAACAGGTAACTAGTGCATAACCCAACCTCTAACACATGGGTTGCACCTATACCATCCGGTATTGTCCTTAAAAGACACTTTTCGAAGGAAGACGCTCGAGACGCTTGTCACATGATGCTCGCCCACATTGTGACACACGCATGTACCACAGGGTAGCTCGCTTAAGCCACATGGCTCAGGGGTGGTGGAGAGCCACCACCATGCCTCCCCTCTAGTACATTTTGAGGCATTTCAAAACCTTCTCGAGTAGACGTCATTTTGGCGAACGAACATACGGCCTCATACATTGTTCATTGAGTATCCGTTTGACACCAAATTTGACGAGTTTTTATCTTTCATATCTTCGGACTTAATTCTCGAGCCGCATTCTGAAACTCATATCCAAATCTTGACTTTTGAGGTTATGGCCTAGGGCTCTACCCGATCCTCTTCGAGCTTGTCTTCTACACTCGTGTCGCCTCGTTCTCTCAGATTTTGCGTATGCCTCGACTTAGCTTCAATGCTCACTCTTGGTGTATTGGATGATGCATTGTACTCCTCGGTCGTATCATGACATTTTTCAATCTTGAACCAAACATGGGTAGATGGAGGCCACTTGAGGGTTGCCCCTTATATGTCTTACGTGTGTGGGTACAACTACTTTCACTCAGTGAGGTTGTGACACTAAGTCCCTAAGCGGGTGGATTGTGAGATCTCAAGTTGGTTGGAGATGGGAACAAAGCATTCCTTATAAGCTTGTGGAAACCTCGTAGGCACGTTTTAAAATCATGAGTCTAACAACGATATGTAACGGGCTAAAGCAAACAATATCTGCTAGCAGTGGGCTTGGGTCATTACATAACAAGTGCCAAATGACTCCATCTTCCAATTCTTCCTCATTCTTGTGGACTTCTTCTTCATCTATCTCATCTTAGTCACGTATCCATTCTTGATGATCATGACTCTCTTGTTAGGACAATCACGAATAATATGACCTAATTCCTTGACATTTCCAACATTGGATGTCTTTGTTTCTTTCCCCAACCTTCTTGTATTTCTCCACTTTCCCCTTATCGTTGGAGCTTTGCTTTTTTTTTTTTTTTTTTAATTTAATTTTATTTTTTCAATCTCATACTTGCCTCTGGGCTCGAAGTCTATCTTTTAAATATTTGCATTCTTTTTTTTTTTCAAGTATTCAAAGAAGTAGACTTAGAAATAGCATACTTCTTGGAATTGTTCTTCTCCCAAGCTAGTTGCCCTTCAATTTTGACTACAAGGTGTAACAACTCTGGCATATCAAAGTACGTTTGCCTATCCACTTGATGAGCAAGTTTTCAGTTCAATCCACCAAGGAATCTAACCATTGTATCCTCTTCATCTTCATTAGGGCATGCTCTATTCATAAGGGCCTCCATTTCTTTGAAATAATCTTCTACCCTTTTGGATCCCTATTGTAAAGTATAGAGCTTTTGTTTGAGCACTCGAGAATAATGCTTATGAATGTACCTTTGTCTTATTAATGTCTTTTGTTCCTCTCGCATCTCAGTTGGTTCTTCATAATTTCTCCTCCACTATGATTTCAAAGATGTCCACCATATAACTGCTTAATATAAAATTTAACACCATTTCTTCACTAAAATTGTTGTATCGAAACCATGCTCAATTTTGCTCTCATATTGCAAATACTTCTCTCGATTAAACTTCCCATAACTAAGTTGAAATTTTAAACTTTACTCTCCGACTCCTCTTTCTTCTTCGCTCCCATATTGGTACTCCCTCTCCATTCTTCTTAGTGCTAAAATTTCCGTACCCCTTCTTCTGTCTCTTCCTCTCCCTTCCCTCTATCTAACTAAAAAGAGTATGTCCAGCTAAAAAGTCTGTCCAGCTAAAAGGAAGATATTGTCATTTTCTTCATTTTCTACTCTTTTGTTCAAGATAACTTCTCTTCCTTAAGAATTACCTAAAGCTATTTCAATCCACTCCATCTGATTTATCAAGGTATTAATAACTTGATTCAAACGAGTAATGACCCCAACTTGTGCTTCTCTCCGTCTAGCTTCATTAATCTCCCATTCATTTCCCTCGTCTTGGTTCATGATTGTAGAAACAACAATTAAATATGTCTAGTACCTCGCACACTTAACTAACTGACTTTACACTCAAAACACTCTGTTTATTACACACAAAAGTAGACTATTTGGGGAAGTGACTAAATTATAATGAATGTAGACTAATAAATAAAGCAAAATGTGATCGAGCTAAGGTAATTATGAAACCAAAAAAAATAATAATAATAAAAAAGAAGGTTTAGTAAAATTGCACACTAAAAATGAATTTAAAAAGGAAAATGGTTATGATTTTGACTAAATGCCCTCCTTAACTAGAGAATTAAACCAAATTCAGAATTTAACTTTGAGTATAAAAAATCAAGCACTATGGTTACATATTTAAATGGTTTAAACAATACGTGGAGTAAAGTTTATCTAATCTTCAAATGAACATACTAATGGACTAAAAAATGATAATAATAATTTATACACAATTTCATAAGAAAAATTCTAGCTTTTTTTTTTTTTCTTCTTCTTTCAAGATCTAAATATGATCTTTAATGAGAAAATGAGAACAATGTCAAAAGACAATGAAGAAGGGTGGAAGAAGCTGTAGGGAAATATATTTGAAGAAGATGAACAATGAAAGATAAAATCAATTATAGATTAAGTTACAAAAATACAATTAACTCTTATACCAAATTGATAAAATAGCCCAAAGATCCAACTTTTTGTTGAAACAAGAACCCTTGAAAAAAAAATTAACAACTCCGGACTAGAATTAGATTACTTATTAAGAAAACAAAAAATATAAAAGAAAGATTTGAAATCTTGTTTTAAATTGAATCACTCTACAATCGGATTTGATCAAAGCTTGATTGAATGATTTGAATGCAATCTATCATAAGAATTGCTTGAAACTTAAAAATGGCAAAAATGATGCTCAAATTTGTAAGAGTGAAAGTCCTCAATTTCATGGATAAAAAAATATGACTTTTACATACTAATTTGTGGGTATTTTTATAGTCTAGGCACAAAAGAAACTCAAAACAAATGCCCCATTAAAAGAAGTTAGTAGCCATGATTAGCAACTTCTTCCCAATATGGCTCACTACAAGAAGTTATGACGATAAGATGATAAGATACTCCTACTACCCTTGTCCACTAACAAAGAAGTTAGACCATTTTGACAAGTAACATCTCACCCATTTGTCCACTATAAGTAGTTCTAGAATTAAAATAATAAATAAAGTAGAAATTATCGATCGAGTCTCCATCCTCCACTTCAACCTTGCAAATGTTAACTTCTAAATCTCCAAATGGTCCTTCCTCAATCGAGTCATCTTGTAACACATGAAATAGAGGTTGAATCGAGTCTATCCAATTTTGTAAATGAAGAATGAATGCTTATTGAATCTTCTCGGCCTTGAATCGTGTACTAGGTCCAGTTGGAACATTTGAAACACCATGATCCTTATCAAGCTGTGACCACATTGTTCAAGTCCCAAAATCAATCAACATTTAAGGAAACTACTCTTCTACTTTCCCGGTAGGCAAAGGAGTGAACTTCTTCTTGTAAAATTATGTTCCTAGCTTCTTATTTGATCAAGTCTCCAAAATGGTAGACATACTAATCCGCTACAAAAAGTATTCTTACCCATGCAAACTAAAGGACAAAGCCTTGTAAGCTAGAGTTCATAAATCACCCAAATTAAAGATTGAGTTACATATGATCATCGGTGTAGTATTAGTCTTCTCAATTAACATATTTATAAAGAGAGATTAAATATTTCGTGTCATACTCATATTGTCACGACCTGATTTTTTAGGCTTCGAAACTCCGACTGTGACCAAAAAGACGAAATCGAAAACAAAAAGAAAAAAAAAAGAGAGAAAAGAAAAGAAAGGTAAGATAAAAAATAAAAAAAATAAAAAATAAAAAAAAGATGAAAATCCAATAAAATTAAAATAAAAGAAAGTGAAGTGTAATTTTCAAATATTTCAAAGGAGGATTTAAATTTACAAAAAAGAAATACAAATACAAAGGGGAATTTACATAAGACTCCAAAAGACCAAAAGGGACTGATGCTCCGAAACGACCTCCTCTGTGACTGCACAGCTCTCGAACGCTTTTCTACCTCGACCGACAGCCTGCAAACACCTGAGGAAAAAAAAAAAAAAGGAAAAATGGGATGAGTATAAAAATTATACTCATAAACCACCTAGTTGTAGCTTCTCATCGCATCCTAAACTTAATAAAATTCTCACGATCTTCTAATTGGCTCTAGGACGTCTAGTTCTGGTCTTAGCCTCTTGGGACTTGCTCTTTGGAGCTTGTTCCTTGGAGTTTCACAAGTTCTTCGTCCTTTCATTTCATACCTAAGGGTTCCTTATGCTAAGCTGACATAATCGGTGTCTCTCTATGAGGCGCTACCTCTGCATGGCTATCTGAGACTACATGGTATCTAGCCTAGGGGTATGCTGAGTGTCAGGGTCATGCTCGTCCAAGGCGTGTTGCCCATGGCCGCATGCCCATGACAAGCCAAACCCTTTATGTCTTTCCATGTTCTAGTGTTTTACTTTTGTATTTCTAGGAAGTATGACCTTTTGGAAAAATCATGTCTAGGCTTGCCAGACATGAAATGCCTCAGAATGTACTATAGGGGGATATGACTAGTTGTCAACTTCTCCCTACCAATAGTTATATACTGTGAGCCGTTGTTGTTACCCTCTTGCTTGCATATATAACGTCTCTTTCAAAATCTCTCTTTCGAAAATCTCTCTTTGCCCTCGTTTTCTAAAACCTTCTTCTTAAACCGAGGCCAGAGGATCGAGCATACGTCGCTTGCCCGTAGGCGACGTAAGAACAAATTGTCTTAGCTCACATGTCGATGGAAAGTGAGTATCGCACAATCGCAAGTCCGCTGCCATCAAGAGTACTTTTGTGACAAGTGGTATCAGAGCTTTGTTAGCTCCGTGGCATAGAAAAGACTGAAACCATGTTGACGACAAAGTCGACACCCAAATCACAAGCCGACCGGCTTACTTAGAGGAGGAGATGTTGTTCTTCAAAGAAGTCCCTGACACCATTCGCTTCTTGGAAGCACGAGTGACGGAATTGAATGGAAAAGTCGTAGAAATCGACGCAATAGGCAACCGTCTGGATGGGTTGCCAATCACAGAACTAATGTTTCGAGTGGCCTCGCTCGAAGAAAGAGTTTCTCCTACGAGCAGCTCAAGACCTGCCGGTAGCCCTAATAGCTCTGTCGCGCACAAGGAGGAACGTGGCGAAGAGTTCGACGTGCTACTTAATGAATTAGTTGACGAATTCAGAACAACGATCGATGTCATCCAAGAAATGATGGCGGACATGAACACCCAAATTGGGGTGACCATGAAAGCAGTGGAGAACATCACAGCTAGGCAAACTCATACAGGATCCAACAAACTGAAGTTCCCAGACCCAGACTCTTCCAAGGGAATCGGGACGCCAAAGAGTTGGAGAACTTCATCTTTGATGTTGAACAGTACTTCAAAGCCACAACGGCTTGTACCGACGACATAAAAGTGACAATAGCCTCAATGTATCTCATAGACGATACAAAACTTTGGTGGCGTACGAAGGTGTAAGACATCAAGAATGGATTGTGCACCGTCGACTCGTGGGAAGACCTCAAGAGAGAGTTGAGGGACCAATTCTTCCCCGAAAACGTAGAAAATATAGCAATAGAAAAACTAATAACCCTAAAACAAACTAGAAGCATAAGGGACTATGTCAGACAGTTCTTGACCCTAATGCTAGATATCAGGGGCACGTCAGAGAAAGACAAAGTATTTTTCTTTATAAACAGGTTACAACCGTGGGCCAAAAAAAAAAATACACAAGAAAAAGGTTCAAGACCTAGCTACCGTAATTGCCAGCGCCGAGAAACTCCTAGACTTTGGGAACGAAGCAAGTTTCCAAAGAAGAACAACACAGGCCCCAAACACTGGGGGCGAAACATATAAGCTGCCAGGTCATCGAAATGAAGGCCCCAATAGGCCAAACGGAAGTAACGACAGACCAAGTGGGTGGATAGATAGACCTCCTTAGAATAACCAAGCGGGGACATCTCGAGAACCTTACCCTCAAAAGAACTACCTGACGGTACTTGTATAATGCCTGTTGTGTAAAGGCCCCCACAAACTGTCCTACTGTCCTTATCGGGCCTTTCTCAGTGCACTCCAAGTGTCCATTCAAGAGAGCAGCGACACAGGAGTCGAGACTATGCCAGACAGGAGGGAAGATCAAGACAACCCCCGAATGGGTGCGCTTAAATTCTTGTCAGCCCTCCAACGAAAGGTCGACCCAAAGGAGATAATAGAGAAAGGGCTCATGTTCGTAGATGCAACAATAAACTCCCGACCAATTAAGAGCACCTTCATAGACTCAGGTGCAACCCACAACTTCATCATCGACCAAGAAGCACGAAGATTGGGACTTACCATAGAAAAGGACCCCAAAAAAATGAAAGCTGTCAACTCCGAGGCCTTGCCTATTGTGGGAGTCTCCAAAAGAATCCCCTTCAAATTAGGGGCCTGGACTGGAGAGATGGACCTTGTCGTGGTTCGCATGGACAACTTCGACGTGGTACTTGAGATGGACTTCCTCCTAGAACACAAAGTTATCCCAATGCCACTGGCGAAATGCTTGGTGATCACCGACCACAACCCCACAGTAATACCTACAAGCATCAAGCAACCAGGTAATCTTAGAATGATCTCAGCCATACAATTGAAAAGAGGACTCACACGAGAGGATCTACATTTATGGCTATACCCCTGATGGATGAAATGACCACTGAGGAAACTATTCCAAGCGAAATCAAGGATGTACCAGTTATGCTGACATAATACCAGAGAGATTACCACAAACATTACCACCCCGTCGAGGCATTGATCACGAAATTGAACTCCTCTCCGGGGTTAAATCCCCAGCGAAGAACGCATACCGGATGGCTCCCCCTGAACTAGCCGAATTGAGAAAACAACTAGATGAGTTGTTGACAGCAAGATTCATCCGCCTGGCAAAGGCACCTTACAGAGCCCCCGTACTATTTTAAAAAAAGAAGGATGGGATGTTGCGTCTACGCATAGATTATAGAGCCTTAAACAAGGTGACGGTATGCAACAAATACCCACTAACGATAATATCCGACTTGTTCGACAAACTTCACGGGTCAAATACTTCACGAAGTTGGACTTACGATGAGGGTACTACCAAGTACGTATCGCCGAAGGGGACGAGTCCAAGACGACGTGTGTAACAGGATATGGGGCCTTCGAGTTCTTGGTAATGCTCTTTGGCTTGACAAACGCCCCAGCTACGTTTTGCACGTTAATGAACCAGGTTTTCTACTAATACTTGGATCAATTCGTCATAGTCTACCTCGACGACATAGTTGTATACAACACAACCCTAGGGGAACACAAGGTGCGTTTGAAGCTGGTGTTTGACAAGCTGCGGCAGAATCAGTTGTACGTCAAGAAAGAAAAATGTGCCTTCGCACAAACATGCATCAACTTCCTTGGACATGTCATTAGTTGTGGACAGATCGGTATGGATAGCGATAAGATAAAAGCGATCCAAGAGTGGAAAATCCCTAAATCCGTATCCGTTGTGTGATCCTTCCTAGGATTGGCAAACTACTATAGGCAGTTCGTCGAAGGGTATTCACGACGAGTCGCCCCATTAACAGAGCTCCTGAAGAAAGACCACCCTTGGTCGTGGTCAAATAACTATCAAATGGCCTTTGAAGATTTGAAGGCAACCATGACGAGGGCTCCTGTCCTCGGATTCGTAGATGTTACTAAACCATTTGAATTAGAGATAGATGCTTCCGACAATGCCCTAAGCGGTGTCCTTATTCAAGAAGGCCACTCCATTGCTTATGAAAATCGAAAACTCAATGATGCTGAAAAGAGGTACACTGTCTCCGAAAAAGAAATGCTAGTTGTAGTCCATTGCCTACGAGTCTGGAGACAGTACCTCTTAGGATCACAATTCATAGTGAAGACGGACAACAGCGTCATTTGCCACTTCTTCGATCAATCGAAATTGACGGCAAAACAAGCTCGGTGACAGGAGTCGTTGGCTGAATTGAACTTCAAATTTGAACACAAGGCAAGAAAGAGTAACCAAGCAGCCAACACGCTGAGTCGAAAGGGCGAACATGTGACTCTGTGCATGTTAGCCCATATTCACTCAAGTAAGATCGATGGATCGATGCGTGACATTATCAAAGAACTTTTACATAAAGGCCCATCAGCCAAAGCCGTCGTTGAACTAGCCAAAGTTAGGAAGACACGACAGTTTTGGGTCGAGAGAAACCTTCTAATGACAAAGGGAAACAGATTATGCGTTCCAAGAACAGGAGAACTGAGGAAGAAGCTCATTCAGGAATGTCATGATACTTTATGGGCCGGACACCCTGGGTGGCAACGAACATATGCCTTAATAAAAAAGAGGTACTTTTGGCTAAATATGCGGGACAACATCACGCAGTACACCAAGACGTGCCTCATTTGTCAATAGGACAAAGTCAAGAAAGCCAAAGTCTCGGGACTCTTGGAACCTCTACCCGTGCCAACAAGGCCTTAGGAAAGTGTGTCTTTGGACTTTATAACACACCTCCCAAAAGTCGGGGATATATGACGCTATCTTGGTTATCATAGACCGATTCTCGAAATACGCGATGTTCGTTCCCACCCCCAAATTATGCTCGGCTGAACTAACAGCCCAACTATTTTTCAAACATATTGTAAAGTTATGGGGCATTCCGTCGAGCATCATCAGCGATAGGGATGGTAGATTCATTAGCACATTTTGGACAGAGTTATTCGCCTTCTTGGGAACGACTTTAAATATCTCCTCGAGCTATCATCCTCAAACCGATGGACAGACGAAACGACTCAACTGCTTGCTTGAAGAGTACTTACGTCACTTCGTCGACGTTCGCCAGAAGAACTGGATACATCTGCTAGATGTCGCCCAATTCTGTTTCAATTGTCAAACGAGTTCATCTACGGGGAAGAGCCCCTTCGAAATTGTAAGTAGACGACAGCCGGCCTTGCCCCATATTATTGATCATCCTTATGCAGGAAAAAACCCTCAAGCTCAAAACTTCACCAGAGAATGGAAGCAGACAACAGATATAGCTCGGGCATATTTGGAGAAAGCTTCCAAGCATATGAAGAAGTGGGCGGACAAGAAGCGTCGCCCCCTCCAATTCCGAGCAGGAGACCAAGTCCTCATCAAGTTGAGACCAGAACATATTAGATTTCGCAGCCGAAAGGACTAGAGACTAGTTCGAAAATATGAAGACCCGGTTGAAGTCCTTAAAAAGATCGGGGCAACTTCCTACAGAGTTACACTACCCATATGGATGAAAATCCACCAAGTAGTTCATGTGAGCAACTTGAAGCCCTATCACCCTGACCCAAACGACGACCAGTGAAATGTAATCACTAGACCGAGCATCGATCTGAAACAAAGAGACACCAAAGAAATAGAGGAGATTCTAGCCGACAGGGTTAGGAAAATAGGAAGACCTATACGGAAGATTCGCGAATTCATTGTCAAATGGAAGAATCTCCCTACGGAGGAAACCAGCTAGGAACGCGTCGAAGATCTGGACTCCAACGCCACCCACATCGCCAGGTTTAAAAGTAGTTGGTTGACAGAGACGTCAACCAATTAGGTGGGGGAGGATGTCATGGTCATGCTCATCCAAGGCGTGTTGCCCATGGCCGCATGCCCATGACAAGCTAAACCCTTTATGTCTTTCCATGTTCTAGTGTTTTACTTTTTTATTTCTAGAAAGTACGACGTTTCGGAAAAATCATGTCTAGGGCTGCCAGACATGAAATGCCTAGAATGTACTATAGGGGGATATGACTAGTTGTCAACTCCTCTCTACCAATAGTTATATACTGTGAGCCATTGTTGTTACTCTCTTGCTAGCATATATAACGTCTCTTTCAAAATCTCTCTTTCGAAAATCTCTCTCTGCCCTCGTTTTCTAAAACCTTCTTCTTAAACCGAGGCCAGAGGCTCGAGCATACGTCGCTTGCCCGTAGGCAACGTAAGAACGAGTTGGCTTAGCTCACTTGTCGTGGGAAAGTGAGTGCCACACAATCACGTGTCCGCTGCCTTGACACTGAGTGCCTCCTAAGCCCATATAGTTCCCCTAGAGGGGTGCGACCCAACCCATTCCTGTGCATCTAACGGTCTATACGACGTGGGGACACATTTCCCATGTGAAACGGCTAGGAGCAGTAAAAACTGATCATGAACCTCTGGTTCCCCCACGAAGCTATAGAGACTGTTTAGACAATTGGCAGTCCAAGGACACTCATAAGGTACTTCTTCGCCATGGAAATCTGTTAGGTTCTTAGGAGGAAGGTTGTATCTAGGCTGAGTGACTTGTTGCTCCTAACTACAAATCCATAGGCTTATCATTAGTAATGGGTCATGGAAAATAACAAGGTGTGCATGCAACCACCATCTAACATCATCACACATAATTCATGCAAATTAGACATGCAAACTCAACGGGGCGATGTCATCCCTCAATTGCCCGAAATGCGGAGTTCACCTATTCAACATGAATTAAACATATGCATTTGTATAGCGGAAGCTTAAGGCATATAAGCAACACCCAGATAATTCACCCCAATACGCTCACAACAATCTATCTACCTAGTCTCACTCATGGAAAGTTAATCTAAGGCAAATGTACTAGCATGCATGCAATCCAAGCGAATCCTACAAGTATTTCTTCCTAAATACCGGGTGGTGACCTGGTTGACGCGTGCCCTTTCGCTAGCGTCTCTATGCTCGTAGGGTGTCCAAAAACATTGATTATTCTCGATTAGGTCCCTATTCACATAAAAATATTATTAAAATAGGAATGGGGACAAACAGAAGGTAAATAGAAGAAAAACGGGCCTTTCATGCGCCCTCACGCACAGGAAACGATGCCAATCACAAGCTGCACGCGCGACAGCCATGCGCGGACCACTTCACGCAGTCGCGGGTCGGGTCGATTTGGCCAGCAGATGAGTTCACTGTGGTTCGACCTAGTTTTTGTGGGTGACACGCGTCGTCGTTCCACTGGAGCTGTGTCGCTCCAGTCGATGCTTGACGCGTGAGCCGCGCTTCGCCGCCCGCCGCCTCTTCTTTCTTCTTCCTTTTTTTTCTTTTCTCTCTCTCCGGCAATCCTTATCCCTTTTTCGATCCACCATTTTCTGATTTTCATATCTTTTGATCTAGAGCTCGAATCGATATGGTTCCTTCGAAAAAGTTATAGATCGTGTTGTGGGCTACATCTTGGTATTTTTTTTCATGATTTTAGCCTCAACATAGAACGAGATTTGAGCCGCAGAAGTTCACTTACCGTTCTCAGACGATTCCTGAATTTCTGCCAAGTTTCTTCACGAAGTCAACTTCACTAAATGAACGTATTCAAACATTAGGTCCTAATTTGTAAAGGTTAGTCTCGGATCTGGGAAACATTCAAGAACTCACCTCAACTCTAGACGAAGTCTTCACGGCGGCTCCTCGATTCTCCCAAACCCTCTCCTAGTCTCCCTTTCTTTTTGGTGACCGCTACTAGGGTTCCACTTGGACCCCTATAGTAGGTGGATGGGCAAAATGACACATTTCCAGCGTTACACATATACACCCTCATTATATAAGATACCTCCACTCACCTGTCTTCATATGAATGATTTAGATCAAATCATTTGTAACAATTATAAAGTAGGTTGTATCAATTGTGTTTACAAAATAAGACACCCAACCTAATTCATATACTATAAACTCTTTATGTTATTACTTGAACATGATCTTCCTGCATGTTAATCACGTGTTATTCAAGTTTATACTAATAACTTTCAATTTTTCATACCATGGATATACTAAATTGTAAATAAAATAATTAAAATTAATATAAAAAATAAATAATTAATTACGAGACGTAGAGGATATAAATCCCAACACTCTACCATTGTATCAATCTTATTGACTTTGGCAGCAATCTCTACAAATTGAAAACGGTTAGAAACCTCTTGCAGGTGGGCATTTACTCTTCAATCTCGACCAACCGATCAACATGAGACTTGCTTAATTATTTTTTTGTAGACATGTTTGTTAATTCCAATTCTAGGAATGACTCGACTCTAATACCAACTGTCACAATGACACTCTTTTGAAACTTGTAACGTAATTTTGCGACACTTACTCTTGCCATCAAGTAAGTCAACCAATTGAAACTTGTAACGTAATTTTGCGACACTTACTCTTGCCATCAAGTAAGTCAACCAATTGAAACTTGGGTTGCAGTTGGCACAGACGACTTATGCTTAAGCCTTCATCTCCACTCTTGAGAAAAAAAAAATTAGAAAATAGGGTTTCAGAAAATAATGTTATAAGCTAACAAACAATAAGGGCAACAGCAACATTGATAACATATAACTCAATTCAAAAGACTTGACAACTAGTTGTATCCCTCTCTATACATTTTGAGGCAAATTGCATTTGGTAGGTGTAGACTTCAAAAGTATTGAAAAATTATAATAACGATAAAAAATAAATAAATAGTGGTATGATATGAACCACGACCAAGGAATTTCCATATCTCAAGGTCCAATTATAAGGACGAGAGCCAAGAAGCTACAACAAATCTTGTACACTTATATTCAAGAGCTCATCAAAGTAAATTCTAGAAAACGTTGGAGACATCCCTTATATGTTATGCAAAATTGAGCTTAAAAAAAGAGATACATTAAATGCACTTTAAGTTGCATTTAACAAACTCAGCTAAATTTATGAAACTAGTACAACTAATAAGCACATTTCATTCATTGCACTATCTAATTATAATTTAAATATTTGTTTATTTTTCATACAGGAGTTAATGTTATTTGTTTATTTTTCATAAAGTCTTCTTTTCTCTTACAAGAGGACATCACATTTTGGAATTAAAAAAGAATAGAATTTTTTTTTTAGAGCTAAAATTTTTTGGGTAAATTGTTATGTTTATAATTTGCATGTTAGAGTCATTCGAGTGGTATTGATCAAACCTCTTGTGGAGTGATTCGAATCACGAGTTTAGAAACGAGTTTCCTTTACTCTTGATCTTGATTATCAAGGTAATCCATTCCATACTTTCTCTTGGGTTGATTCCATATCACGGTATTAGTAGCACCTTCAAATATAAATATATTATCAAAATTTTTATTGAAACTAATATTAAATATAAGATAGTAAATAGTAGAAGAGTTAAAAATATAAAAAAAAAAAATAATAATAAATTGATTATTATTTTTAAAACTTTGGAACCAAACTAATTAACAATCCCAATTTTGAGAATTATAATAATAATAATAATAATAAAAAGATTAAATAAAAAAAAGGAATTAATTGAATGAGATAAAATAAAAGGAAGTGTAGAGATTTTGGGGGAGCGACTTTTCAACTCCCGTTGTTGGCGACTTGGCGTCATCTTCCACAGAGACAACCCAATTTCCTGAACGCCCAGAAACTTCTGCAGACGATCGGTGCAGCATCGGAAGATCCATGGGCATGGAGGAAGAAGCACAAATTATGCTCATCTCTCCGGCGGAGCCCAAAGGTAGTCCAGTCAAGGACCAGCAAGCCGCCGGAGTTGGAATCCTCCTTCAGATCATGATGCTCGTTCTCTCTTTCGTTCTCGGCCATGTTCTTCGCCGGCATAGAGTCTATTTTCTTCCCGAAGCCAGTGCTTCTCTTCTCATCGGTATCTTGAATTCATTTCTCTTGTTGATACGCTTTTCATTCTAGCTTCGAATCTGTTTACGCTTCTTAATTTGGGACTCAGTTGACAACTTTACCGTTGCATTAGGTTTTTCTTTTCATTATCGCCTCTCTGTTTTTTTTCTCCCTTCCCTTTAATCACTTGTATGTCAGGTTTAATCGTCGGCGGGCTTGCCAACATTTCCAATACTGAAACTAACATCAGGTTCAATATCTTCCTTCTTTCCATCTCCCAGTGGCGAGGTCTCGTGTGGCCGTTTTGCGAAACGGAATGAGTTAGCCAAGTTTCCTCATGTTCTACTTCTGCAGGGCGTGGTTCAACTTTCACGAAGAATTTTTCTTCCTTTTCCTTTTGCCTCCGATCATCTTATATCCTTCAGTCTCGTAATTTACATGCCAATTAGGGGTTTTTCTTTTTCTTTTTTTCTTTTGTTCCCCAATTTGTTTCCTTAACACTCTTGTACTCAGTCAGGATTTAGTCTCTCACCTGTAAGTGCGACCCTCCAACCAATGCTTCTATATTTCCTTACTTAAGAACAGTTGGTTGATAACAGTGTAGCCGTCGTGTTATCATGCTATTTACACAATGTTGCTGGTTTTGTAGAAGCCTTTCTTCTCAAACTTTGGGGCAATTGTGACGTTTGCTATCCTGGGAACCTTTATAGCCTCGGTTGTTACCGGTGGTCTTGTGTAAAACTTTTCTTCTTCCCTTTCAGTTGCAAAACCCTCGTTTCATGTACACCTTGTTTTTATTTTTAATTTATGCCACACTAATGCGGTTAGGTTACTCTTTCTGTTGCAGTTACCTCGGTGGATTAATGTTTCTCATGTACCGGCTTCCTTTTGTTGAATGTCTTATGTTTGGTGCTCTTATTTCGGCAACAGATCCTGTCACTGTCCTGTCCATTTTTCAGGTGTTCATATGATCCAGTTTTTAAAAATATATCATGGAATTGTAGGATTGTGGAGAACATCAAACTGTAATCATGAAATAATTCCATTAAAAGCAATCGTATATCTTCTGGTAAACTTGTTAGACCTTGAGTGGGCTGATATCTTAATCCTCCCTACTTTTTTACCATTCTTCTTCTCACTCAGCAGTCTGTGTCTTATCTTTCTTGAAAAAGAAGTCCAGCTAGATTCTGAGGTTCCTTCCAAGAATTTGTATACATTGATTTTCTGAATATGCATGTTATGTGCAAAAAAATGTACTTGCAACTGTTTAGAATGTGAATTCATTTATTATTGTATGCTATGAATTGAATTTCATCATGTATCTGCCTGAAGTTTCATTGACAACATATGTTGACTGTCAAATTTTGTATATGATACATTGTTTTAATCATTAAGTAGTTCATCATTGTCATGTCATCATTCTAGGAACTTGGCACAGACGTGAACCTTTATGCTTTGGTGTTTGGAGAATCTGTACTGAATGATGCCGTAAGTTTTATGTATTGAAGTAATTCTTGATCTTGGTTGAAGATGCCTATATTTAATATTTCTGGTTCTCGTGTTGGATAATGGCAGATGGCAATTTCCTTGTACAGGTATGTGAAGTAGTTGTTTTTTTTTTTTTTTTTTTTTTTTTTTTTTTTTTTTTTTTTTTTTTTTT
>NW_019268560.1:307346-334388 GCF_002738365.1 Cucurbita moschata | reverse complement strand
TTTTTTTTTTTTTTTTTTTTTTTTTTTTTTTTTTTTTTTTTTTTTTTTTTTTTTTCTCTTGCATTTCCATCATTATTGAATTTATTCTAATTAGAATCACTTTTGCAGAACAATGTCCTTGGTTAGAAGTCATGCTTATTCTGGAAAGAACTTTTTCTTTGTGATTGTTAGATTTCTTGAGACTTTTGTTGGCTCACTGTCAGCAGGTTATCTTTCTCTTATCTTGTCTCTAGACGATCTTCTTTTTCTCCTTTTCTTTTACATCCGTTGTATTCTACAATTCTAGAGAACTCATGAGAAGCAATACATTTAATTCGTTAGGCATCTATGTGGATACTTAAAATAACTCCAGTTGATATTGTGAGAGTGGTATGTAACTGCTAGTAGTAGCTTGTTGCTAATTACTTCAATGTTGGTTGTTGTTCAGTTGATACTTATTTTTATTAGCTTGTTGGTTTATTAATTAGTTGAGTAGTTATTGTTAGTTAAAGGTAACATGAGTTACTTTGTTATGAGTTCGTTAAATAGCAATTCCTGTAGGGTACTAAGCCTTTGTAAGGACAACGTCTTTGATTTGGGAGATAAAATGTCTTCAGTAATCTTGGAAGGAGGAAAAAGCATGGATAAAATGATCTTCCAAAACTCTGGTTTAAATGCATCAATAATTTATGAAACCTTCTCATCATTTTCTTTTAGTATAAAAATGGCTTGTTTATAAAATAAAAAAAAAAAAAATAAGTCAATGATTTGGAAACCTTCCAAGACTAGAATTCTGGCAAAACAAGATGCCTTCTAGCTCTAAACCGGCACCTAACTAGTCTCAACTACAAAATCCTCTAGAAATATCAGCTATCTTGTTGTAGGTCATTGAAGACTTCTGATATACCAATATAACTATCAAAACTTAAATCATTTTTAGAAGAAATGTACATCTCAAAAGTCTTGTGCTGTTTACTGCCTGACCTTGTTTTATAACTTCCTAACCATTAATACAGTTGTCTTGATTATTGAATAAAATAAATGGAAGTTCTAAACGATACTTATCATCTGTGGAACTGCAGGTCTTGGAGTTGGATTTACGTCTGCATTGATATCCTTTTATGCTCAATCTTATCTTTGTTGTCTTTAGCTATATATTTATTTTCATTCCACTTTTCTGATGTCATGTTGAGCCTTAATTCTCAGAACCTTTTTAAGTATGCTGGATTGGACATTGACAAGTAAGTTCTAAACACTTAAAGAACTTGTTGATTACCAAATTATAATGCACTCTTCTTCGAACAAAAACTTAGCATAAGGTTCTTTGACTTTTCTGTATCTGAACTTGCTCGTTCCTCTGTCCAGTCTTCAAAATTTGGAGTGCTGTCTTTTTGTTCTTTTCCCGTATTTCTCGTAAGCAATCTTCTTTTCCCCTAAAGTTTTGTCATTTTTGTTATAGCTACCTTTTACGTTGATAGAGTTTAGCGTGATATCTTTTACTACAGGTACATGCTTGCAGAAGGTTTTGGTTTGTCTGGTATTGTATCAATATTGTTCACAGGAATGGTGAGTAGAGATGACAGATGTCCTTTCTCTACCTTTTTTTTTTTTCCCCTTTTGGTTTGTTTTGTAGTTCAATACGTTCATACTAATTGTTGTCACGCATGTAATATTTTATGTTTCTTTAGGTGATGAAGCATTATACATATTCAAACTTATCAGAGTCTTCACAACAATTTGTTGCGGAATTCTTTCACTTAATATCATCTCTGGCAGAGACATTTATGTAAGGGAGCCTTGACCAATGTTTATCTAGCCTCAATCAAGGATCCTTTACCTACTTGATGCTCACAAGTTTTTTTTTATCACTTTTCTTTTTTGTCTTTTGTCGTCCAGATTTATATATATGGGCTTAGATATTGCAATGGAGCAACATAGCTGGTCACATGTTGGATTCATTTTTTTCTCAATTGTATCCACACCTTTGTTTAACAGTCTACTTTTACTGTTTTTCTTTATTGATATTAATTTCTTGTGGTTCCTTAATTCACTCAATGTTCACCTCAGCTATTTATTGGTGTCGCAAGGTATTGCTGCTGATTTCTTCTCTCTTATTTGCCAACCCTAGATCATTAAGCTTTCACGGAAGGTTGCATCTTTGGAGATTCTATTTCTTTTGTTTCTTAAAACTTTTGAATGTAGTTACGTACATGATTCTTTACAGTACATTCTAATTAAAACAAATTGGATAGCCTTTTTATAGTTCATTTAGTTCTCAGTTGAGTTGAGAGGATAGCTTATCCTCCATTTACTTGGATGCCCTTTTCTCTATCAATATGCTGTTTCTTGTCCAAAAATAAAAACAGTACTTTGGACATGTTTTCTTTCTCACTTTCAGATGTTTCTATCTGTGTGTTTGACTGTAGTATTTTGTGTGATATTTCCTAGGGCTGCAAATGTCTTTTCTTGTGCATATTTAGTCAACTTAGTTCGGCCTGCCCATCGAAAAATACCTTCAAATCATCAGAAGGCACTTTGGTATAGTGGTAAGGAGCATAATTTCCTATTCATTTATTCATTTAATATTGTTTGGGGAGAGGGGTCCATTATTTGAATATAGTTCTAAGTGTTATAAATTTTGAATAGGACTTCGTGGGGCTATGGCGTTTGCTCTTGCTCTTCAATCAATACATGATCTTCCAGATGGACACGGGCAGACAATTTTCACGGCAACTACTGCAATAGTTGTATTGACGGTAGAAGTTCATGTTTTTTTTTTTTTTTTTTTTGCTTATATCAAAATCTGGTGAATAATTTTTTGGATTAGTTTTTGCCAAGATAATAAATTTTCTTTACGTAGTGGTTATACTATAAAAAATTGAATTTAGAAATCCGATCAGCTATTGTGCTACTGTGTTCCTCATGATTCGTGTTGTAAGGATGACTTAAAGAGATGCCAATTTTGCTGCATAATGCTGGAGTGGAGTAAATAGCGGATTAAACAAATTCAATCATTGTAGAGTATTAGCTGGAAAAGTGCTGGAGTTCTCCAATGTATTTCTCAAAAAGTGTTAGGTTTAACCTTGTGGGTGCCTGTTCATTGGACTTTTGTATTTATTAGCTTGGTCTCGATCTCTTGGATTAGAAGCCCTTTCTTTAGTTAATTGTGGCCTTTCTTTTGTGGACTTGTTTTTTGTATGTCCTTGTATATTCTTTCATATTTCTCATTGAAAGTTCAGCTCCTTATTAGAAAGAAAAAAAAAAAAAAAAAAAGCAATCTTAATGTTAAGACTAGATGATAAATTAAGGGATCCCATCCAACATAGACGAAAAGAACAAAATGGATTGAAGAGCATTTAGGATATTTCTGGAAGTTTGGATGATGTGGGAAGATGGAGAGACAACTAGTGAATGGATAGATATGATGGCTTGGAAGTTGGGTTTGGTAGACAGGGAGTGTAGTGAAGGAAGAACATTTATTGGAAACTTTGACATTTCAAGCTTGGATATTAAATTTTGTTCATTTTTTCTTCCATAATAATTTTTTCTCCGCAGAACTCACAGACACAATTATATAAGCTATAGAATATAACTTTAAACCCTATCTTCTCTAATTTTCCTTTTCCTCGATTTCATACCCTTTGAAGAGAAAGAAAAGGAGGTAAAAAGCTCTTGTTTTGAAATCCATAGAAACAAAAGGTAGCTTAGAAGAATCATTCAATGGTTGCTGCCATTTCTCACTTCGAGAGCTCTCTTATTGCATTTGTTTGAGTTCCATTCTTCGTAATCTGATAGAGAAACGATGGATATTCTGGCTCTTTTATCTTTGATCGGAGAGTTTTATTTAAGTTCTAGGAGAATGTGTTTTCCTTTGGAGTCCTAGCTCATCCAAAGGCTTTTCTTGCAGTTTCTTCTTCAATTATTTGGTAAGGGATTATTTGGTAAGTCCCTTCTAGCGGTTCTATCTTTACCTTGGTGTGAAAAGTGAAAATTTCCAAGAACGTTAAGTACTTCTCATGGTAGGTCATGTGCGAAAGAGTTGACACCCCAGATCGAATTTCAGGAGGATGTCCAGCTTGGTAGAGGGCTACTTTGTTGCATTCTTAATAGATGGGCGACTAGGGACTTGACCATATTCTTTGGAGATATGATTTTGCAGGAGTGGTTTGGAGTTGTTTCTTTGAGGCATCTAGCTCTTGCGATTGTAGAAATATAATTGAGGACCTTCTTGTTAGGATAGGAAATATGATTTTGCACGATATTTTAAATATGGTTGCTACTACATTTAGGATAAGAAATATTTCATATTCTTCTCTTTTTCTAGTAGCAACCATAATTAAACTTAAAAAAGTAGGGTCATTACACAAGATTTCATATTCTTCTCTTTTTCTTATCACTTTGAAAACTTTCAGGTGTTACTTATTGGAGGTTCAACTGGTACGATGCTAGAAGCTTTACAAGTTGTAGGTGACAGTGATGACCATGAATACTCTTTGACTGAAGTACGTTTTATGAATTTTGTTTCTTTTTTACTCTTTCCTTGCTTTCTTTCTTTATCAATGCTCTGGTATACAGAGTTGTTTTAGTTGCATGCAAGAGCTTTATGAATGTTCCAAGTTACATGCCCAAATGTGCAAGATATGAACACTCTAAGATAGTTATTTTAGACAAGTTAACCATGAATACTGCTGTGCCAATCATATACATGAGTAAAATGAACATGGAGTGGAATAGAGGAAAATATTTTACATCCAATAAGAATGCTCCCCTACCCTTCTCAGTGTAATTTCTTATTCCATGTGACATGGTTCCGATCTTTTGGCCGAATCTATTTTTATGCTGAATGAGGGAAAATAGCGTCTTGATTTCTTTTGTAATTTTGTACAAAATATGGCTTCTTGGTGAATTTTTCTTCACAAAATTATTGTAAATACTGTCTACTTATGATTATTAATGACTGGAAGACTCTTTCTTTAGTTTTAGGGGGTGCTCCCTACACCTGACACTTGGGCTGTTTTGTATCCTTGTATGGAGTATATTCCTTTGCATTTCTTACGGAAAAAAAAAAAAAAAAAAATCTAAAANGTATGGAGTATATTCCTTTGCATTTCTTACGGAAAAAAAAAAAAAAAAAAGATAAAAGATAGTGTACGAGGGATCTAGCCTAAAGATTTTTCTTTTATATAAGTTCATGAGTGAATTGCCCATGTAATTTACTAATTCAAAGTGGGGTAAGGAGAATCGGAATAGTGCTGTTGGAGTAGGGTTAGGAAGAGTTTAAATAAGGAGGGAGCAAGTATAAAAGAGAAGGCTTGGTACTTGTAACCATGTACTTGCAACCTTATAATTCACGAGTTTTAATATAGTTAATTTAGCGTGACCGTGGAAAGAGGACAAGGAATAGTTTAAAAGAGAGAGCTGAGATGTGAAGAGTTAAGTTTTGAGTAGGTCATCATGCTTGCTTTTTTTGGGAACCGATTGTGGATAAGTTTAGAGCAAAGGTTGATAAGTGGTGGTGTCTTGTACTCCCGAAAGGGAGAAGAGTGACTTTAGACCATGCTGGCTTGAATAACCAGCACATATACTTCTTCTCATTTCTTGGAGGTCTTATGAAAGCCATAAGTTCTATGGAAAAGATGAGTGATTTCATTTGGAAGGGGTATATAGACCTGGCAGTAAGTTGTTAGATGGTGTCGGGTCTCTCTACCCACTTCCCCCGAGGGTCTTAGTGCGGGGTTGCTCCAGAAAAGGAGGACTTCCTTGCTTTTGAAATGGATTTGGAGATTTCCTCAGGAGGGAAAAGGCCCTTTAGAGGAAAGTTATTGTTAGTATTTACGAGTTGGGATTCCATGGTTGTTCAACTAAATCCTGCTGTTAATTAGGGGAGGGGAAGATTGAGAGAAAGTAAAGAGAATGCAGAGAATGTTTAGGGTTTTTCGCACAATAAATTGTTAAAGCATTGCTAAAAAAATTAAATGTATCATTAGCTTAAGCTTTTCGGTTTAGTTGTAATTTAACATGATCTTAGAGAGGCCCTATGTTAGAGTTCCTATAATGGTGTTTCTTTCCCAAACAATCACTTTTCACTTGTTGGACCTTCTATGAGATTTCAAACTTCACAAATGAGGGGAAGTGTTACAATATTAATGAAAAGATAAAATTTCCCGTAATTGATAAAAATAGCTTGTTTGAGAATGTTACTTCCAGACTAAGTCAAATAATCTTTCCTCAACCTCCTTTGTGTGATCATGTGCTCAGGTCCTATCAAGTGTCTGTGGGTTCTATCGTTTCATGCTCATTTAACAACAAAAAAGTTCGATCAAGCGGTTCTTCTACCTCTCATTATTAAATTCTTTGATATGTAGTGTTTAAGCTGGATGATGTATAAATTTCTGTGTACTTCTTTTCAGAATAACCATGATACCTGGAAAATTGGTCTCTGTGATTCATGTGCTAGGTCTATTGTGCTACAGTAATAGTTAATGAAACTCAAGACCTTTTAATCTCTTGTCCGTCTTTCTCTCAGAACTCTGATGTGAGCAATGGCTACATTGCTCCTGATAGTGATGAAGGGTCATCAAGGAGTAGAATCAAAATGAAACTTAGAGAGTTCCATGAGAGGTGACATCTAATATCCTTCTTTCATTTTCAGACCTTTTCTGTTTATTGAATCATCAATAAAATGCCTCACTCTTTTTTCCTCAGCACTGCATCATTTACAGCTTTGAATAGGAACTACCTGACCCCATTCTTTAAGAGTCGCAGTGGTGATGATGAAGAAAATGATAACAGTAAGAATGACTTAATTTAACTTACTCAATTCATGGTTCAAACATTTGCTACTTTGTGTATAGTTGTTTCTTGATGCATCAATGAAGATCTTGTGGGTTATTATTATTTCTTATTATTTGAAAGCTTTTGATATATGTTTGATAATTTCCTCCAAAAATATTTTTTGTTGTAGGAGAAAATTTCATTGATGATTGAAATTTAAATCCTCAATCAAATTTACAAAAGTAAGAATGACAACTTCTGATATATGTATAATTTATGGTATTTACAAAATACCTTCCCAATTTGCAATAAGGGAGGTATAACTATAGGAAGTAAAAACATTAGATAGTTTACACCAAGATATAGCTTGGTAAACATCATTGTCGAAAAGTTTTGTGTAGGTCTTGTGTAGGTCTGTGCCTTTAGGCAAATATACTTCGATTTCTTTTTTTCCACAGATTCCAAAAGAAAGCCATGTTGAGGTTTTTTCGTACTATGACTTTTGCATTCTTGAAAGGGTGGAACGTTAAGGTTTCTGGAAAAATATTATCATTTTCCTTTATGAAGTGAACTATCTAAAGAATGGAATTTTAAGGATGAAATATTGGGATCTCCTACTCATTGAGTTTCCCTCGATGGTGTGTCCAATGCAAACAAGGTTTGGAGTCACGAGGTCACATACTCCACACTTGCCCTTTTAGTTTTTGATTAGACTGTGGTACTGCTTATTATTATAGCTGTCTCCTATTACTTAGACTCATGGATCACCCTTTCAAAAATGTGAAGAAATTTCTATGGATGAATCTTTTTAGAGCTTTTTTGGGCCACACAGTATGGAACAAATCAGAAAATGTTTACTGAATAGTAGCAGTCCTTTGAAAGATTTTTTTATAGCTTTCTTGCTATATCTCGGTGTAAATATGGAAGCCTTTTTGTCCAGTTGGAGAAGTTTTTTTGTAAATCCTTGGTTTGAGACTCCCCCCACCCCACCCCACCCCATTTTGTAATTTCGTTTGTCAATGAAATTACTTCTTATCAGTTAACTTTCTTGGTCATTTTTTTATCTTATTATATATATATATAAAATAAGAGGCAAAGTTTTCATTACCGAAATTTTAGAGAGTACAAAAGAAGCCAAGGAGACAAGGCATCTCCTCTCAACCACTCAAAAAAGGAGTTTAACAAGTGGCCATAATCCAAACAGTGAAAAGTAGTGTATTTTTGCCCGAGGGGAGGGGAGGGGAGGGGAGGGGAGGGGAGGGGATGCCAAGCCTTAAAACAAAGCAATATCTGATACCGGCTTTGGGCCGTTACACCCATCATCCAAAATCCAAACTTATCACTCGAGTAAGAATAGATCTAGAGACAGCGAAAAGATGGGCTTTTTTTCATTTTTTTAAAACCAGGAAAGAAAATGCAGGATTTTATTTTCCTAAAATGGCATCGAGCATCTATTACCATGTAACTGACAGGATAAAGATAGGGGGGAGAGAGAGAGAGAGCCAAAGAGTAAAAACAGCGATGAACAATCTGGCCATGCCATGAGAGGTTCTGTTTGGCATGGAACGAACACGTGAAATTTCAACCAGTTAAGTCGGCTGAAAAAAAGGTAAATGGGTTGAAGACAGAGGCAGTTGTCTGGATTCTTGGTTGGTATTGTGTCTGTTTCATTCTGAATTAGCAACAAAATCATAAGCCTGGCCTATATATATTGCTGCAAACCCATCTCTTTCCATCCCAAGATAACCTCATCTTTATTTTGGCAGACAAAGTCAAGAAATGAGATACTCACATTTTATTCAATGTTTCCTGCTCTTTACTGCCCTCTTCTATCTTCTTTCTGTGGATCCCTTTCATTCTCATCCTCAGACTTTCGCCTCTGAAGGAAGACCTGCAAGGAAGTACCTTGATACATCATTTTCCAACCCAGAACATGAATATCACAGAGTCAAGGTATGCTAAATTAATACTAACTTCTTTGATTTTGGCTTTTGGAATGGATTCCGCCACCCTAACATATGGATATTCCAAAATGCAGGATCATAAACAAGAAATTTCCTCCAACACACATGAATATGAAAAAAGTATCGACGGTGCCGATGAACTTGTCTACCATATTGACTATAATGGGCCGAAAACGCATCCGAATCCGCCCGATCATCCATAGCCATAGGCTATGTATCAACTTTCAAGATGACATGAGCTACTTATACATGTACTGCACTACAGACACATTTTTCTGTATAATCTATCAAATGCTCTCTTTTATTCATGTAACAATTATGTTACAATTATATATACAATCTATCAAATGTCATGTGCTTTGATCACAATAAGCACTTAAATGTGAACTCAACTACCATAGATCTTTGCGCACCCTGGAACTAGCAATGCAATAATTACAACTAATTTTAGGCTTTTACAAGTGATCTATGACGAGAATTAGCTTTGACATGAACACGAAATCATAAAAAAGCTCAAACGTAAAACGATTGTGATCATATATTACTTTCTTGGTTAAGAATCATCGTCGTACATAATTAAATGATCATATGAAGGTTCTCACTATAATACACTTGTATGAACACAAATAGCTGTCTGATTAACTCCCAGGGGTCCACAAATTCGAAGTCCAATTTTAGGAGGACAAAAAAAGGAGAATCCAACATGCATTATGGGCATTTGAACACAAATAACAATTAGAAGCATTGGGTCCAAAAAGCTGCTTGTGTCCCATGGAAACACCACAAGGTTCCATACTTTACTAAAAGCATGTTGGTCACAGCACATGACTTGCTCCCTAGATTGAAATCCGTATAATAACCTTTAATTGTTTAACCTTTCAAAACTTCATGCTAGTAACAGTCCAGACTTTTACGTTCTACATATAAGCCCCAAAAATATCATACCTTTTAACGCCGGCCCCTAAGGAGNCGTTAAATTCTCTCAATTTTTCTTTGACAGCATTTTGTTTTGAATTCTAAATTCAAAGAGACCGAAGAGTAGAGCTCTGACGATGCTCTCTTTTATCAAACTCTAGCCTTTCCTCTGGAAGAATGAAGTTCATATTGATTCATATGCACCAAGGTACCTCAATTTATATTGAATTCGAAGAAAAACAAGGGAGATTTAGATTTAGAGATTCCAATCCCTCCCAACCCCCTTGTAACCTGATGATTTCTTCACTTGATATCCAAACTCTGCCCCTTCTAGTTGACTTAATAACTCTCTCTCATTGGCTCCTCACTCATGCATGCTCGCTTCCGACTCTTTTCTTCTTTATTGGTCCTCCTGTATGTCCATGCATTAAGGGTCTGTCACTCTGATACTTATTAGCTATATATAGAGACGAGCACACAAAAACACAATCTTCTATCTAGATATTTTCTGCCTTTGAAGACTAGGAAATTAGATTTAGTAATCACACCCCAAACTAGGCACAACTAGTTTTAATTGAAGATCAAATACTCTGCAAATACAAACTACTAATCTATGTGACTAGCATTTAATTCAATCTTATTATACTCGAGGAAAAAAAAGGAAAACGAAGAATGGTAAAATCAAAGCTCTCTTGAAAACAATAAAATTACATGAAGAATATAGATGGCGAGACTTCTAGATTTCTAAGCCTCCTGTCACTTATACAAAGACTTTAACATGTAGAGGCTTGAGAAAGGTTTTGGAACTCTCCTTGGAGGATTTCTTTTGGCTCTATTTAGTTTCGTTCGCCTAGAGTTAGATGATCTCCAAAGTGTATTAGTTCATGGCTTGTTCGATTGTTGAGTGGCAATTTGCCTTTTGAAGGCATATTTTTACAATATGTCTGGAACTTTATAATTGGCTGTAGAATCACTTACATGTACGGCAAATTAGATGTTACACCACTAGTTGACAATCTATTCTCTATGATGTTTACATTTTTAAAATATGAAACTGTACTTCACCCAAAAACCAAAAACGTTCTGGTGCTTAAAGTTAGGTTGGCATGTTGTGGCGAACTTTATCATTATTTAGCTTTGCATCGATCTGAATTGACTTGATTCTGATGATTTCTTATTTCAATCAGTAGGGGCACGAATCCGTGGTTCTTGAAAGTTTGTTTCGGGCACGACTAACACTTATTATAGAAATGTAGTATTGAGAAAGATCGTACAAGCTGGAGAACTTTGTGAATACTGTAGGCATCCGCTCTGGAATTAGGTGGATACAAACCGATTGAGCGTGCAGAATGGAAGTTTCGACTTCGACTTCGTCTGAATGATTACAATAGTAATGAATTGATTACTTGCCTTCTGCTGTGGAATTGGAATGAATAAATGAAGTAGAAAAGTTGGGGTTTAATCAAATGACTAAGACGATGGAAACGAATTCTTTACATAGGTTTTGTTATGGACAGTACCAATGATGTGGAAATTATAGTTTAAACATTACATCTCTATGCTTATTTAGAATTTTAGAATTTTCGAACTTGTATGTAAGATTTACTCTCGATCAAATACGGTCTGTCTACTAATTTCTCTGGCGGCCGGTAACATCATATATATCAATGGTTAGGAATACTCAATGTTCCTAACTTAGCACACAGCGTGTCGGTCATGAATTCTGGAGAAATTAGTAGGTTGTAATACTCATATACATTGTCCATGGCTCAAGAGTCATAATCTTTTCACTAACATACATAACATGCTCGCATCTTAAGCATGTATTCATATATTTATAATGTTCAACTCATAGAACATTCACATTTATATCATGTTTACATCTTACCCAAGCGATAACAATATATAAATAGATATTCATATCATCTATGCATATATTACTATTTTAACCTCTTAATCATGTGATCTACATGCCCATAGATTACAAAATAAGTTAAGAACTTGTTTTCGAACTCCTTTTTTCGGTGGTGTATGCTTAAAAGGGTAATTCCATGCCATTTCATGAACTTATATTTAACAATTTTATAGATATTAATTCCACGCCATTTCATGAACTTATATTTAACAATTTTATAGATAAGTATAGATCAATCTTAATAGAACAGGTCAAAAGGAGATGGGTATGCTTAAAAGGGTAATTCCACACCATTTCTCCCAAACTAATCTATCTTTAACAATTTTATAGATAAGTATAGGTCAATCTTCATAGAACGGGTCAAAAGGAGATGTACCAAACAATACACGCTTGGTGTGCTTCTCCCACATGCAGGCAGTCGTGCCTGTCAGTTGCCTTTCCGCCCTTCTTCATGCGCTCGTCTTCAACCTTGTGATTTCTACAGATTTCCAACTTCCCTGTTAATTCTCATTGTGTCCCAACATTAAAATCACCTCCTACAACCTGGATTTCACTCTGATTAGTTGTCAAGATTTAAAACTTCACATGTGTGGATTTTCATACCTCCATATAAGCGCTTAGATCAGCTTAACTCTCGAGCTTCAATGGCCGGCAACCTCTTCACACACACCCCTCCATTCTCAAGTTTGCACATCATCATAACAATCACCAAACAAAACCACGAAATTTTCAAAACAATACCTATTGAATTCCTTTCCTCTGTTTTCTGCTTTCCTGTACCTTGTTCTTGGTTTTTTTAACCCACACCACTCAAATATCTTCATCATACACAACCTTGTATTCTATTTTTAAGATCATGGATGACATGACTATGATAACACCACCTGTGTGCTCATGGGGAGAAAAGTTGAGGGTTATTTTAGACTTTTTTCGGGCGAAAATATGATGCATGTCATGATAATCTCAAAGGTTTCGTTTCTGGAAAGATGATAATCTCAAAGGTTTCGTTTCTGGAAAGATAACAAGAAGTAATATCCTAGCTTAAGGTCACCTGTAAGGGCCCACAAAGTAGGCTACTTACTAAGTTTTACTCCATTTTTTTTTTCTTTAACTAAGAGCTGGTTGTGGATGGGAGTGTACTTTAGAGCGAGGACCATGGACTAACCCAGTCTTAAACTTACTAATTTTGTGTTTTCAAACCGCCCCTATTTAACTACTGCATATATATAAACCTATATTTTAATCATATTTAAAAAGATTTTTTTTTTTAAATGTTTAACAAAAGTTGTTAAGATATAAAAGTGCATAATAACACCCACACATAATATCCAAGAATACACATCAATTGTACTTAAATATTTTGACAAAAAAAAAAAAAAAAAAAATGTCAGGTGCAAAATGCAATAAAAAATAAATACATTTCAACCAACATTCTTAATTAATAAAATAACTTAATTTCATATGTCTACTCTAATGAAACTCGATAACAAAAAAAAATAAAAATAAATAAATAAAATAATAAACGAAAGAAAAAAAACCCAAACCTTTTCCATCTTCCTCTCTCACTCACTCTCACCTTCTTTTTCTTCTTCTTCCCGGCCGTCTCCTCCGTTTCAGCATCCCAGTGCCGTCGCCGCTTCTCTCCCGATCAGTGCTGCCCCCGCCGCATCCTCACTCCTATTTTTTACTGGTATTTTCCCGATCTTCATCTATGCGTTTCTTCTCACTAGAAAACACAAATTAGGACTTGTCTAATGATGAAAGAATGGTGGCGTTGTTTTGATTTTTTTTTTTTTTTTGAATTTTGAATTTTCATAAACAATAGCCAAATAGCAACGAGAAATAAAACACATCCTTCCGCAAATTGGGACTTCTCGAACAGCCGTGTTTTGCCTTTTGATTTGTTGCATATGTTAATCAATTGGGGCTTTAATCAAATTTGTATCTGTTCGGTCTCTTCTGGAAATTGCTCTGTTTCGGTAACCATGAATCTTTTAGCATCTCCGTGTCTTCTTTATTAAGTAATATATTGTATTATCCAATTCTCTTTTAGTCCTAAGCTTGTAGGAGTTAGTTTGATCGACCCAACAACTTCCACCGTACTTTTATTTGTAGATTTGTAGATTATAGTTGGGGAGAACACGATGAGCCTTTTCTTTAAATTTAAATTATCTCCTTCATTAACCAATAATCACTGATACTTCGAATTTACTTGAAATAAGATCCGTTAATAGCCGTCTATGTGCTTCGTACTTCATGATGTAAAAAGATATAGAAAATGTTCAAGGTTAAACAAGCGTACTTTAATTTCCTTATCAGATGTTCTTTCCTATTATATGTTTGAATTTTATCTTTATCAGATGTTCAATAATATCTGAAACCTGTGATCGGTTATGACTCACAATTTGATGTTCCTTCCAAAGTTCATTTGAATTCTTTTGATTAGGAACGCCGCTAGTCATGGAAATTCGACTTGTAATTCATTATTTCAACAATTTAAGTTTAAGAGATGTTAACAGTTATGCGTACACTATTTTAGCTTTATTTATTTATTCTCTTAATTTTATTTTGTTCACAGATCAGTTAGTTTAAAATTCTTAATTGCTGTGAGATTTGTCACAGCCAGGATAGCTCTTGATGGATCCGCTGACCCAGAATACTTCGTTGCAACGCCTTCAAAATGTGGAGAAGGTTGGACTAACTTTCTATACCCTAAATTTTTTGTTTCTAGTTCTTTGCATGGTCTTTAATTGTACCACAAGATTTCTTACGGCCAATTTTTGTGTTCCATTCCTGCAGAGAATTGTGAGGGTTTTGGAGCTTGCGGGGGGAGTCATGGAAGAGCTTGCCAACCCTGCTGGTCCAAGAAAGGAATTTGTCAACAATCATTGCAGTGAGTTCATGCAATTCATCAAGGTGAGTCTTCTCTGTTTGACCGTGGTTCTTCACGTCAAATGTTGTTTCAAATTTAGCTAGGTTTATCGCCTCACATTGGGCGTCTGTGTTTAACAACTTTTGTAATTATTTGTTGGTTTTATTCTTTAAACCCTTTTCTTCCTCAATTTTAGCTAGGTTAGGGCCTGTTGGGTTCCTTTTGGGGCGTCAATTTTGTAGGTCTAGTGTTTGTGTTGCAGTTGTTTATTTATTTATTATTTTGATTTGACCCTTCTGTCTTCTTTTGTTTCTTTTTCCTCCATGAAAGTTGGGTTCCTTTTGTACAATTTGGCAATTGATTTCTTATTTGAATGTTTGGTTATTCGATCAAATGATTCTCAAGTTTAGTTTAAGGGTTCTAGTCCGTAGACTGCCATTGCTTCATGTTTTCCTTTTATCTTCTCAAATTTTAATTGTTTGATGGGCGAAGGCGCTAACTATTATATTTTGGAGGATACTTGGGTGGAGATGAAACCCTTTGTGCTCTATTCCCACAACTCTATCACTTTTCAGATAGAGGATCCATTTGATAGCCTCTGGCTTGCCCTATTTTGATAATTTCTTCTTGGTATCCCTTGGTTTTCGTTGTTCCCTTACTGACTGACAGGCAGTTGAAGTTGCAGGTCTTCATTTCTATTATAATATATGTTTTTTTAAAATCTTTTTTTATGTATAGTTGTTATTTATTGTAATTATATATTCTTTTAGATTAGGGTCTTCTGCATGCATATACAAATGTACCTCTCTCATCTAAAATATAGGGTTTTTAGAATTATTTCCTTTTTGGCATTAGGGTTTCTTCTCTTCCAAGTAGGGCTAAGGTTTAGAGTTTGAGTCATCATATTAGAGTGACCGTTTGTCAACACCGTTCATCTCAAGAGGAGCACTACCATCAAAAGAGTCGAAGTATTGTAGCCGTTCATCAAAAAGGCATGTAGGTTGTTTGAATCTGCTTCTTTCGATTGGGTTTGTTCTGAGATGTGTTTTTCGACCTATCCATGTGATTGGATTCAACAAAATCTCTTGGGTTTGTTGCGAGTTATGTTTGCATCATGGGTTTGGAAATTTTTACAGTCCAATTTTTTCTCCTCTATTCAGGTTTATCTTCAGTTTGTGTCATTGATCGCTTTGTCCGCCTTAAAAGGATTTGGATGGCAAAAATCACTGAATAGAGATTATATGCTTATGTGTTTCATGAACCAATCGTGGTGGAAGGGTTTATGAGTAATGATCACCAATGTATCCATAGGATAGGGACTGGGATGGGAAAACCTCTGTGATGACCATCTTCCCTTTTTGTTGAGGATCGAAATGAAAGGTAAGTTTCTGTAGCTGCCTTTGGATTTTCTGGCTTTTGTGATGGTTTTTTAATGGTAAGCAAGGGCTGTGAGGGTTGATAGGAAAAGTTGTGGTTTTTCTTTCTATTCTGAGGTGAATAGGTTTTGGTTATTGATCAGGTTTTTTGGTGAACGATGGGGGCAATTTTCAATGAGGTTGAGGAAAGTTGTCCATCCTTTTTAGTCTTCACCCACTAGAATAAAAATAACACCATCATTTCCATGCAATGGTCTTTTCTGGTAAACATTTTTCCTTGAAGAACTTTTAGTTTAATGGAGCCAATAGGAGAGTGTAATAAGATGCTGTCAGACATCGGAAAGAATCTCATATGATCTCCAATAGTTTTATTCTTGTTTCCCTATATCTGTCATTTAGCTCGATTGAACGGGTCTTTCCGTCAATGATGGTGATAAGAATCACGGTGTTCCAAATGTTCCAACTGGACCTATTACACGATCCAAGGCGAAAAGGATTCATTTCTAGAATTAGAAGCTGATACGATTGACGAAGGACAATTGAATATTTGTACGGTTGAAGTTGGAAAACTTTAAAATATCAACAACAGGGTTTGAATCTACCCGAGTGAAGCCCAATAGATTTCGAGTTTGTCTCCTTAGCTACTCAAACATAATGTTTGTTGAAAGACTTTATTGTTTTTTCTTTTTCATTTTGTAATGGTCAAATGGTCAAAATTGACTTCGTCTTTTGTGGAGATTGAAGGGAACTGAGATTGAATCTCGGCCACAAACGTCCCGATTGTAACGACCCGACTTATCCTGACAGTAGCGGTCAGGGCCGTTATGGAAAAGGATGAAAACCATGCAGAATTTTATTAGAAATCACGTGCGGGGTACCCCTCTAAAATTTTGCAAAACAATGCCGCCTAAAGCTATTTAAAACGAGGAAATTTGAATCAAAGGAAGTCTGATGTGGCAAACTAGGCGGCCACAACATAGTTTAAATTAATACAAAAGAGTGGAAACGTTTCTCCCACAAAAATGAGACTACGAGAAAAACATAAAAATCCTTGAATCGCTCCGTTACTGACTTTGGCATCCTACTCGTCACTTCCGTGCCACAGCTTCGCCTGAAAAATCATTTAAAAAAAACAGGGTGAGTATATTTTATACTCAGTAAGGAACTCCCCTATTGGGGGTCAATATATGAATCGTCATAAGGCGATCAACCAAAACACGCAGCAGGTGATTATTGCCACCACCACCACCTCAATGTCACTTTCAATCCTTAAAGTGGTTATTCCTAGTTGGTTACCCAAAACACACAACGTGTAACCACTACCACGAGGACCTCACCTCTTTATTTCCTCCCATTGACTATCAACGATTGATTACCCGATACACACAGCGTGTAACCATTACTGGATAGTCTTTTCTAGAATCACCCCAAAGGTGACTAGTGGTGGCTAGTTACTCGAATCACACCGCGAGTAACTATTACCACAATCCTTGCTCATGGCTACCTACAAGCACATTATGTCGGCAATAGACACATATCGTCAGACTGCCCAACCTAACCATATTACTCTACGATCCGAATACACAACATTCCAATTACACAACCATCCGATTTCACAACCATCCGATTTCACAACCATTCGATTACACAACCATCAGAATATACGACAATCAGAACATACAACAATCAAAATATACGACAATCAGAACATACAACAATCAAAATATACGACAATCATAATACATAGCAATCAGGATACATGTCAACCAAGTTGCATAATATTACACACAGAGATCAGATTGTTCCTGGCAACGGATTACCCAGCACCTAGCCCACAGACGATTCTGTTCGACCCATTTTCAAAAAACAAAACATTTATTTTCAACAGGCGAGTCCCTTACCTGAGGAGCTGCGTTCTTGGCCTTTCCCAATCAACGACGATCTGACTCCCCTCGAATTGAGCCTTCCTCCTACGTAGGCGTTGAACCTTTGCTACGTCTAACCCTCTTGAGGTCGGTTTTGGCAACGACGATGTCGTTCCCTTGCGGCGGCTATGTGGTGCTGGGCGGATGTTTTCTGATATGGGAAGGGGCACGGAACGGTGTGGAAACAATCGGTTGCGGGGCCGTGGCTGAAGGGAGAAACGTGAAACAAAAAAAAAAAAAAAAAAGAAAAGAGAAGGAAGGGTCGCGGCTAGGGTAATGGGTTTCTTCCTATTGAACCGTAGGTTTATTTATTTATTTATTTTTATTGGGTCGTGGGCCCAAAACGTGGGCCTTACAATATTCCCCCAAAAAGAAACTTTCGTCCTCGAGAGCTTCACTTAAATACATAAGGCTTGCGCTACTTACTTTTCGCTCTGAAGAGCTCAGGGTATTTGCTCATCATTTCCTCCTCTCGTTCCCAAGTGGCTTCTTCCAGTTGGTGATTCCGCCATAATACCTTGACCAACGCGATCTCTCGATTACGTAGGGTTTTCACTTTTCTATCCACAATTTGCACTGGTTCCTCCTCATAGTTCAAACTCTTATCCAACCGTAGAGGTTTGAAATCTATCACATGTGATGGGTCAGATATGTATAGTCGCAACATCGATACATGGAACACATTGTGGACTCCTGAGAGTATAGGTGGTAGGGCCAACCGGTAAGCTACTTGTCCCACTCGCTCCAAAATCTCAAATGGTCCAATGAAGCGTGGACTTAACTTCCCTTTGCGCCCGAACCTAAGAACGCCTTTCATGGGAGCCACCTTAAGGAATACTTTGTCTCCCACCTCAAATTCCAAATCTCTTCGTCTCACATCTGCATAACTCTTTTGTCTGCTTTGTGCCGTACGCATTCTAGCCCTTATTTTCTGGATAGCCTCATTAGTTGCCTGCACTAAATCGGGGCCCAACAACTTGCGTTCTCCCATTTCGTCCCAACACAATGGGGATCGACACTTCTTCCCGTATAAGGCCTCAAAAGGTGCCATACCCAACGTCGCTTGATAACTGTTGTTATAAGCGAACTCTATGAGATGCAAGTGTGTGTCCCAGCTACCGGCAAAGTCCACCATATAGGCCCGTAACATGTTCTCCAGAATCTGGTTTAAACATTCAGTTTGCCCATCCGTCTGTGGGTGGAATGCTGTACTAAACTCTAGCCGTGTACCCAACGCTTTCTGAAGGCTTTTCCAAAACTTTGATGTGAAGTGGGGATCCCTATCTGACACAATGGATAGCGGTACCCCGTGCAATCTTGTTACCTCTTTCAAGTACAACTGAGCTCATTTATCCACGGAATAAGTGGACTTCCCTGGGAGGAAGTGAGCTGACTTTGTGAGCCTATCAACCACAACCCATATAACTGTGTAGCCTCTGGCCGTCCTTGGTAATCCCATGATAAAGTCCATGGCGATGTTCTCCCACTTCCATTCAGGTACACTAAGTGGTTGTAATAGCCTAGCCGGCTTCTGCCTTGGGGCTTTGACTTGTTGACAAACTAGACACTTGCTCATGAACTCGGCCACATCACGTTTTATATTCCGCCACCAATAATGTCGCTTCAAATCTTGATACATCTTGGTATTGCTAGGATGCAGGGCGAATGGCGAGTGGTGAGCCTCGGCTAGGATTTCTACCTTTAGTTCTTCTTCATTTGGCACACACAACCGCCCATGGTACAAGAGCCCCCCATCTGTTGTCAATGAAAACTCCTCTGTCTGATTGCCATCTATCAAACGTCTTTTTCCAACCAAATCTGGATCACCATGCTGTTTATCAATAAGACGCTGCCTCAAGGTCGGTTGTATCGTTAACTGGGCCAATTGAGCGACGACCTCCCCCATGGCCACCGCTACCCGGGCGCGTTCCAGATCCTGCTGGATCGCTTTTTGTGTAGTGATTAGTGCAGACGTGTGTGCTGATTTTCGGCTCAACGCATCTGCTACCACATTCGCCTTTCCCGGGTGATAGAGTATCTCCACGTCATAGTCTTTAACTAACTCCAACCACCTGCGTTGTCTCATGTTCAACTCCTTCTAAGTAAAGAAGTATTTAAGGCTCTTGTGGTCAGTGAAAATTTTGGTCCTTTCTCCATAAAGGTAGTGTCTCCAAATCTTCAATGCAAATACCACTGCTGCGAGTTCTAGGTCGTGGGTGGGATAGTTTCGCTCGTATTCTTTTAGTTGACGTGAAGCATAGGCAATAACCTTCCCACGTTGCATGAGGACACATCCTAACCCACTTTTTGAAGCATCGCTGTACACTACAAAGCCTCCATCTCTTGACGGTACAGTGAGTATCGGGGCAGATACTAACCTCTGTTTGAGTTCTTTGAAACTAACCTCACACTGATCATTCCAGGTGAACAACTTTCCTTTCTTGGTCAACTCAGTGAGGGGGGTGGCGATCTTGGTGAAATCCTGCACAAACTGCTGATAATACCCTGCTAGTCTAAGGAAACTCTGTACTTCCGTCACTGTGGTTGGGCGAGGCCAATTCGTCACCGCTTCAATCTTTGTTGGGTCTACGGTGATTCCCATGCTTGAAACTACATGCCCAAGAAATCCCACATGTTCTGCCCAGAATTCACACTTGGAGAACTTTGCTAACAACTTGTTTGTTCTCAGAGTGGTCAGTACTTTCCGGAGATGTTCCTTGTGTTGTTCCCTAGTTTTGGAATACACCAGGATATCATCGATGAAGACGATCACGAAGTTGTCTAAAAACTCTCTGAGCACTTTGTTCATCAACCCCATAAATGCTGCTAGAGCGTTGGTCAAGCCAAACGACATTACCCTAAACTCGTAATGTCCATACCTTGTGCGAAAGGCTGTCTTTGAGATATCACCCTCCTTAATCCTTAACTGATGGTAGCCTGACAGTAAATCAATCTTTGAGAACACAACTGCTCCTTGCAACTGGTCGAACAGGTCGTCGATTCGGGGCAAAGGATACTTGTTTTTAATTGTCACTTTGTTAAGTTCCCGATAGTCCATGCATAAGCGCATAGAGCCGTCCTTCTTCTTCACAAATATCACTAGGGATCCCCAAGGAGACACACTTGGTCGTATAAAGCCTTTGCTTAGTAGCTCTTGAAGTTGCAACTTTAGTTCTTTCAGTTCGCAGGGGCCATTCTGTACGGGGCTCTTGATATAGGGGTTGTTCCTGGCTCAAGTACAATTTCGAATTCCATCTCACGCTCTGGGGGTAGGCCCGGAGATCTTCTGGGAACACGTCCACGAATTCTCTCACTACTGGCACTGAGTTAATGCTCGCCTCAGTTCGCCCTAATTCCACCACATGAGCTAATATCCACCAAGCACCCTGAGATAACATCTTCCTTGCCTTTAATGCTGAGACTATCCTCGAGACCGTTCCCTCCCTGGTCCCCTTGAACTTGAAGCTTGGTTGACCAGGAGGTCTGAACACCACCTCCTTGTTGAAGCAATCGATGGATGCATGGTTTTTAGCTAACCATAACATCCCTAAGATGACGTCAAAATTGGCCATATCTAGGACTACCAGTGTCACATCCATCGTGTGGTTTGACACACACAACTGACAGTCCTTTACCCTCTCGAAGGCTTCCATACTTACCCCTGCTGGAGTATCCACAGACAACTCGTACCCTAGCGGTTCAACTTCTACTCTTACGTGTTTTACAAGATTAGTGGAGATAAAAGAGTGGGTTGACCCAGAATCAAATAAGACCCGTGCGTAATACCCAAGAATAGAGAGCGTACCTGTGACTGCAGTGTTGGAGTTTTCTGCCTCCTGACGAGTGGATAAAGTCAGCTCACTTCCTCCCAGGGAAGTCCACTTATTCCGTGGATAAATGAGCTCAGTTGTACTTGAAAGAGGTAACAAGATTGCACGGGGTACCGGTATCCATTGTGTCAGATAGGGATCCCCGTTTCACATCAAAGTTTTGGAAAAGCCTTCAGAAAGCGTTGGGTACACGGCTAGAGTTTAGTACAGCATTCCACCCATAGACGGATGGGCAAATCGAACGTTTAAACAGATTCTGGAGGACATGTTACGAGCCTGTATGTTGGACTTTGCCGGTAGCTGGGACACACACCTGCATCTCATAGAGTTCGCTTATAACAACAGTTATCAAGCGACGTTGGGTATGGCACCGTTTGAGGCCTTATATGGGAAGAAGTGTCGATCCCCAGTGTGTTGGGACGAAGTGGGAGAACGCAAGTTGTTGGGCTCCGATTTAGTGCAAGCAACTAATGAGGCTATCCAGAAAATAAGGGCTAGAATGCTTACGGCATAAAGCAGGCAAAAGAGTTATGCAGATGTGAGACGAAGAGATTTGGAATTTGAGGTGGGAGACAAAGTATTCCTTAAGGTGGCTCCCATGAAAGGCGTTCTTAGGTTCGGGCGCAAAGGGAAGTTAAGCCTACGCTTCATTGGACCATTTGAGATTTTGGAGCGAGTGGGACAAGTAGCTTACCGGTTGGCCTTACCACCTATACTCTCAGGAGTCCCAATGTGTTCCATGTATCGATGGTGCGACTATACATATCTGACCCATCATATGTGATAGATTTCAAACCTCTACGGTTGGATAAGAGTTTGAACTATGAAGAGGAACCAGTGCAAATAATGGATAGAGAAGTGAAAACCCTACGTAATCGAGAGATCGTGTTGGTCAAGGTATTATGGCGAAATCACCAGCTGGAAGAAGCCACTTGGGAACGAGAGGAGGACATGATGAGCAGATACCCTGAGCTCTTCAGAGCGGAAAGTAAGTAGCACAAACCTTATGTATTTAAGTGAAGCTTTCGAGGACGAAAGTTTCTTTTTGGGGGAATATTGTAAGGCCCACGTTTTGGGCCCACGACCCAATAAAAAAAAAAAATAAATAAATAAACCTAAGGTTCAATAGGAGGAAACCCATTGCCCCAGCCGCCACCCTTCCTTCTCTTTTCTTGTTTTTGTTTCACATTTCTCCCTTCAGCCACGGCCACCCAATGGTCCGGCCCCGCAACCGATTGTTTCCGCACCCCTTCTCATATCAGAAAACATCCGCCCAGCACCACATCGCCGCCGCAAGGGAACGACATCGTCGTTGCCCAAACCGACCTCAAGAGGTTTAGACGTAGCAAAGGTTCAACGCCTACGTAGAAGGAAGGCTCAATTCGAGGGGAGTCGGATCGTCGTTGATTAGGAAAGGCCAAGAACGCAGCTCCTCAGGTAAGGGACTCGCCTGTTGAAAATAAACGTTTTGTTTTTTTGAAAATGGGTCGAACAGAATCGTCTGTGGGCTAGGTGCTGGGTAATCCGTTTGCCAGGAACAATCTGATCTTTGTGTGTAATATTATGCAACCTGGTTGACATGTATCCTAATTGCTATGTATTCTGATTGTCGTATATTCTGATGGTTGTGAAATCGGATGGTTGCGTAATCGGAATGTTGTGTATTCGGATCGTAGAGTAATATGGTTAGGTTGGGCAGTCTGACGATATGTGTCTATTGCCGACATAATGTGCTTGTAGGTAGCCATGAGCAAGGATTGTGGTAATAGTTACTCGCTGTGTGATTCGGGTAACTAGCCACCACTAGTCACCTTTAGGGTGATTCTAGAAAAGACTATCCAATAATGGTTACACGCTGTGTGTATCGGGTAACCAGCCGTTGATAGTCAATGGGAGGAAATAAGGAGGTGAGGTCCTCATGGTAGTGGTTACACGCGGTGTGTTTTGGGTAACCAACTAGGAATAACCACTTTAAGGATTGAAAATGGTGTTGAGGTGGTAGTGGCAATAATCACCTGCCGCATGTTTTGGCTGATCGCCTTATGACGATTCATATGTTGACTCCCAATAGGGGAGTTCCTTACTGAGTATTTTTATACTCACCCTGTTTTTTTTGTAAATGATTTTTCAGGCGAAGCTGTGGCACGGAGGTGACGAGTAGGATGCCAAAGTCAGTCACGGGGCGATTCAAGGATTTTTATGTTTTTCTTGTAGTCTCATTTTTTTGTGTGAGAGACGTTTCCGCTCTTTTGTATTAATTTAAACTATGTTGTGGATGCCTAGTTTGTGGGAACTAGGCGGACACATCAGACTTCCTTTGATTCAAATTTCCTCCTTGTTTTAAATAGCTTTAGGCGGCATTGTTTTGCGGAATTTTAAAGGGTACCCCGCACGTGATTTCTAATAAAATTTTGCATGATTTTCATCTTTTTTCCAAATAAATCGCATTATCTTTCATAACGGCTCTGACTGCTACCGTCAGGATAAGTCGGGTCGTTACAGTTGGTACTCATATGATCTCCTATAGTTTTATTCTTGTTTCCCTATATCGGTCATTTAGCTCGATTGAATAGGTCTTTCCGCCAATGATGGTGATAAGAATCATGGTGTTCCAAAGTTCCAACTGGACCTATTACACGATCCAAGGCGAAGAAGATTCAACAAACATTCATTCTTCATCTACAAAATTGGATCGGCTCGGTTCAACCATCATTTCTAGAATTAGAAGCTGATACGATTGACGAAGGACAATTGAATATTTGTACGGTTGAAGTTGAAAAACTTTAAAATATCACCAACAGGGTTTGAATCTACCCGAGTGAAGCCCAATAGATTTCAAGTTTGTCTCCTTAGCTACTCAAACATAACGTTTGTTGGAAGACTTTATTGTTTTTTCGTTTCATTTTGTAATGGTCAAATGGTCAAAATTGACTTCGTCTTTTGTGGAGATTGAAGGGAATTGGGATTGAATCCCGGCCACAAACGTCTTTTGTCGGGAGACTGTAAATACCCACAATATGTTATGTAAAAATCAGATTGGTGAATGAATGAAATTGAAATTAATTTTGTCATTTCTAAGTTTTAAGTAATTCTTGTGGTAGAATTGCATCCGAGCCATTCAATCAAGCCTTAGATCAAGTTCGATTGTGGAGTGACTCAATTTAAAACAAGGTTTCAAATCTTGCTTCTAGATCCATTCAATCAACCCTTGATCAAGTTCGATTGTGAAGTGCTCCATTCAATCAAAAGCCTTGATCAAGTTCGATGGTGAAATGCTCAATTTAGAACAAGGTTCCAAATCTTGCTTCTAGATTCATTCAATCAAAACCTTGATCAAGTTCGAGGGTGAAATGACTCAATTTAGAACAATTTAGAACAAGGTTCCCCAAGCCTTGATCAAGTTCGATTGTGAAGTGACTCAATTTGGAACAAGTTTCCAAATCTTGTTTCTAGATCTTCGATCGTAAGAGGTAATCTAATTCTAGCCTTATCTCTTGGTTGATCCAAATTTCATATAAAGAGGTATTAATTACTTTGATTCAAGGGTTCTTGCTTCAACAAAAGCTCGGATGCAATTCTACCACAATATGTTATGTAAAAATACCCACAATATGTTAGGTTGAAGCAAGAACCCTTGAATCAAAGTAATTAACACCTCCTTATACGAAATTTGGATCAACCAAGAGATAAGGCTAGAATTAGATTACCTCTTACGATCGAAGATCTGGAAGCAAGATTTGGAACCTTGTTCTAAATTGAGTCCCTTCACAATCGAACTTGATCAAGACTTGATTGAATGGGGAACCTTGTTCTAAATTGAGTCATTTCATCCTCGAACTTGATCAAGGTTTGATTGAATGAATCTAGAAGCAAGATTTGGAACCTTGTTTTAAATTGAGTCACTCTGCAATCGAACTTGATCAAGGCTTGATTGAATAGCTCAATCGAACTTGATCAAGGCTTGATTGAATGGTTCCACAGTCGAACTTGATCAAGGCTTGATTGAATGGTTCCACAATCGAACTTGATCAAGGCTTGATTGAATGGCTCCACAATCGAACTTGATCAAGGCTTGATTGAATGGCTCGGATGCAATTCTACCACAAGAATTGTTTGAAATTTAGAAATGACAAAATTGATGCTCGAATTTCTAAGGAAAGCGTCTCAATTCGAGATCTCAATTTCATTCATTCACCAATCTGATTTTTACCTAACATATTGTGGGTATTTATAGTCTCCCGACAAAAGACGTTTGTGGCCGGGATTCAATCCCAATCCCCTTTAATCTCCCCAAAAGATGAAGTCAATTTTGATCATTTGACTATTACAAAATGAAAATGAAAAAAAAAACAATAAAGTCTTCCAACAAACGTTGATATGTTTGAGTGGCTAAGGAGACAAACTTGAAATCCATTGGGCTTCACTCGTGTAGGTTCAAACCCTGTTGTTGATATTTTAAAGTTTTCCAACTTCAACCGTGCAAATATTTGATGGTTGAACCGAGCCAATCCAATTTTGTAGATAAGAATGAATGTTTGTTGAATTTTCTTTGCCTTGAATCGTGTAATAGGTCCAGTTGGAACATTTGGAACACCGTGATTCCTATTAGATGGTGTTGCGTTTTAGAAGTGTAGGAGGTGGTGCCATGGGACTTGGCCGGTGAGATGAGGGGTTCATAACACTTGCTGTATGTGCCATCTGTTTTTCAATGACCACATTCTTTTGGACTTCTAGTGCTGATACCTTAGCCCAAATTCCAATAATCAACTACTGGATACCCACAACAAAAAATGAAGTTGGTAAATCTTAACACAATCCTTACTCTTCTGCTATCTATTAGACTCGCCCAATATTCACACCATCAACATTCTTCAATGCAACAAACAAGTTGTCCATTTACATAATCTTTATTCTTCTGTTAGCTATTAGAGTCACCCAATCTTCACACCATCAACATTCTTCGTGCTTGGGAGGCCGTTGGATGCTATGGGTTGCAGTTAGATAAAGCTAGAGATGTCCATTTATCCTGCGGAGCTAGGGCCTTGTGGGGGCCCGTCCCAAATTGGGTGGGAAATCCCCGTTTAAATGGGGAAAGGGGAGAGATTTCTTCCTGTTCGATAAACGGGGCTGGGGACGGCGTCCCCATCCCCACCCAATTCCCCTCCCCGCCTCGCCCCTTTCATATATATATATATCCATTACAAATTATAATAAATCAGTTATTTTTTAAAATATTTTCTGTGCCTTACAATTACATTTTCATCACTTTACACATTGTCCATTATTTTATTTCAGCCTATTATACTTTATTTTGGCTAATAAGCCCAAAGTTTGTGAAATTGGGTTCCAATGAACTTGGGTGCTTATTATATATTATAAATATTATTACTTATATACTACAATATCTAAGGTTTTAAGACAATATTTAAGTTAAAACTATGTTGATTTTTTTTTTTTTTTTTTTTTTTTTTTTTTTTTTTTTTTTTTTTTTT
>NW_019268560.1:304380-306991 GCF_002738365.1 Cucurbita moschata | reverse complement strand
GGTTTTTTTTTTTTTTTTTTTTTTTTTTTTTTTTTTTTTTTTTTTTTTTTTTTTTTGTGTGTGTGTGTGTGTGTGTGTGTGGAAGTTTATGTTGTAATACTAAAATTTGATTAGAAATGATGTTAGTAGAACATATATAAGATTTTTGTTTACATTTTTAATAAAAACTATATCAGAAAATGGAAATTATGCATTACAAAAATTTCTTCAGAAAAACCATTTTTTGAAGACAATAAAAAGTTGAGATAAAATTTCCTGTGGGGAACTTGATCCCTGCACAATCCTCGTGGGGGATTCCTCGCCTCGATAATCTTTGAAAAAATAAATGGAGAATTTCACGGGGATGTTGAATGAAAAGGGGGTGGGCATGGGGATGGGAAGTCTTCCCTGTTCCCGCCCCTCCTCATGGACATCTCTAGATTAAGTTGCACTGCGAGTTTACCGGATATTCAACAAAAAAACAGCTTTGTTCGTTGAGCCTTGTAGTGGTTTGAGTAGATTGTTGGGCGTCTAGTGGAGATCACAAACGTAGAGAGGTTGGGGGTTGTGATGGAAGAATTGTTCACATGGGACTCTGTTGGTTGGAAGTTGATTATTCCACTGCGGTTGGGGTTGTTGCAGGTGGTCGGGGTTGTCGTGTGGTCGAGACTAGTTGATGATATACTCTGTTTCACTTCAGAGGCCACTTGGAGTGTTGGCAATAGAGAGAGTGGAGTCAGGAAAACAACTTGAAAAGCTGCTAAGACTTGTCGGAAACTTTGTTCATGTAGATCTCTTTGTCAGTTGGTAGTTGGTTGTCGCACGGTGGTCAATGGTTGGGGTTGTCACAGTGACCTGGGTTTTTGCGTGGTCACATGGAACCTTAGGTTAAAATTACTTCTGGTTTTCCTAATACTAAGCACATTTCTCTCGTGTCTGATCACATTTTCCATCATGGGAGAAAGGATTCCAAGTATTCGGCTCCTAAGGTGTTACGGGGTTTCTCCTGTAACGTTTTTTCATTTTATTTGTTCTCTCCCTTCTTGGGTACCTCTGCATTTTCCTCTCTTTAGTAGGTTGAAATTCCTAAAAAGCGAAATTCTTGGCTAGCTCTGAAGGGAGAGTGAACACGCAAGATTATCTTGAAAGACATTCATCATTAGTGTAGAATCAGCAATAGTGTGTTTGTTGGAAAGGAGGATGATCTTGACTATCTTATGTGGAATTGTCCTTTTGCTTTTCTCATTTGGAGTCGATTTTTCAGGACTTTCGCATTTGCTTTAGCAACATGGTTTCTCTTTGATCGGGAAGGTATGATAGAGGAAGAATTTCATGGCAACTTCACTTTGATTAGTTTTTGTTTTTAAAGAATATTATTATATTAATTTTAGTCCGATCAGAAGTTCAGATAAAGTTTTACTACAAAAAGTGCTCTCCCCCGTTTCTGGTTCCTGCCAGAAAAAATGTGGAATGATTGTGTTCAGTATCACTGGGTATTCGGGATTTTGGTGGTCGTTACGTAATGACAGTTAATTTCTCGTTAGATTGTTAGTTGAGTCGGTTAGGAGTCGGGAGTGTCGAGGAAGGATATTATTGCTGATTGATATCTCAATTTGTTACCATTTGGCTCACGTAACCGGGTTCCTAGCAGATTGTAGAGAATAATTAAAGAATAATTGTTGTGTGGCTGGTATGCTTTTTTAGTACTGTTCAAAGATGGGGCATCTTTATCAAAAGTGTCAAGTCAATGCAATCCTATATTTCACCTAAATCTTTGAATTATATTTGAGGAATAATGTGAAACATTTTGTCCTCCTTGAAATCAGGATATCCAAGTTACGTTGCGGGATGAAATCAAAAGTGCGTGTGAATATCGTCCGTTCGAGAAGTGTGATTATAGTTCAAGGATTACTAATGAACTTTGCTGCAAGAAACTGGAATACATGATTTCGAAGTTGGATGGAATGAAGCAAACCATTGATGAATATCAAGTGAAAATGGAAGATTCTTGAGGTAAATGTCGCAGTGAGCTGCCAATCTAACTATTTTCCATTTTTCCCATACAATGTTGTAGAAACGTAGGTTGATGGGGGAAACTAGGTAGAGCTAATAGCATCCACTTATGACTAGTCGGCTCATACCAAAATCCTGCTGTATTCTTAAACTATCCATTGTTTTCCTTTTAATCTGTGGTCTCTTCTATATTTGATATAGGTCATGTCTTATTGGATGTATTCATTTTCTTTCATTTGTTTGCATCGAGGAGTTGCCGGCTGAGCTACGAAATCTCACATCGGTTGGGGAGGAGTACGAAGCATTCTTTATAAGGGTGTGGAAACCTCTACCTAGCATACACGTTTTAAAAACCTTGTGGGGAAGCCTGAAAGGGAAATCCCAAAGAGGACAATATCGGTTGGTGGTGGGTTTGGACTATTATAAATGGTGTCAGAGCTAGACACCGGGCGATGTGCCAACAAGGAGGCTGAGCACCAAAGGGGGTGGACAAGAGGCGGTGTGCTAGCAAGGACGTTGGGCCTTGAAAGGGGGTGGATTGGTGAGTCCCACATCGATTGGAGAAGGGAACAAATGCCAGCAAAGACGCGGGGCCCTGAAGGAGGGGGGGGGGGGGGGG